>NC_140210.1:57811286-57928786 GCF_951802725.1 Rutilus rutilus
CTAAAGCCAAAACTAAAACTATATAAAAACGCTAGGTTAATTGAAATAGAATGAATGTTAACTGAAATATAATAATTCAATTATACTTTCAGTAACTATTTCAATATTTTAGACTGGATATTTTACAGTCTTGGCTTGTTTTAGTTTAAAACTGAAAGTAAGGAGGCCTAAAGAGGGCCTAGTAACCCGACACTAAAATGTCAGATGGAGCTCAGGGGTGCGAATGGTAACAGGACTCCCGAACTAGATGCGCCAGAGGAGGCTCAGAGAGCAGAACCTACAGCTCAGCTCTACGGTCCAATTCTGGGCCTCAATATGCTGAGGCTCTCAGACCAGAGGAGGCCTAACTACTGTCTTCGAGGAGGCTCAAAGACTGCCTTCACACTGTCAGTCCACATCCGATTATTTGTGAATCCGATTAGAATCTGATCTAAAATGATTGATGTCCACACTGCAGTGGCGGTTCTACATTGAATTACACCCTGGGCGAGACCCCCTTCGACCCGATCTCGCGTTTGAGTTAAAACCGAATTATTAAGCATAGCAAGAATCATAGCAAAAAGGCTAACAAATAAGAGTTATACCCACCAATTAATATTGCCCCTTCATTCATGACATGGATACCGTAATCATACAGAGAAAACAAATGTGCGTTATTTGCAAGAAAGTCGAGGTGTGACTGACTTAGATAACTATATGGATCCCCCGTCCCCCCCCTTGTCCGTTCCATTTGGAAGAGACCCAGAGGTGAACTGTCATCCGCGCCCGCGCCTCCGCGCCCCCTCCCCTTTCCCCTTCGCAAACAAACAGCTTCTGTGCACGGCATCAAGCAGGGGCGCCTGCAGCTGCAGATGGCGCAAATTTGCCAATTCCCCACACAGTGAAATGATAGATAATAGAAAACCGGTTCGCGGCGGTATTTTTTTTTCTTCTTTTTTTTCCGCCCCCCCCAAAATGCCGCCCCGGGCAATTGCCCGGTTCGCCCGAGCCTAAAACCGCTACTGCCACACTGTGTATCGCACCTGGTCAGATCCGATTTGTGTGTCCGTGTGGAATATCTGCATTGGTTTCTATGGCAACGACGTTGCATTGGTAGGAATACGGCAAATACAACAACAACCCCAACATGGAGGGGTTTGCAATAGAGATGTTGTCTTATTTAAAGCTGCAGTCGGCAAGTCTGGCGGATTGAGGGGACTTAGCCAAAATTTTAAACGTTTACAACTCTCATGCCCCTCCCCCACTACCAGCGAGCACCCTCCCATCGAGTTCGTGCTCGTCAGTCAGTGCAGTGAACGCGTCCGTCTCTTCAGCATCGATCAACACCATGGAGTACTCGGAGGTAGGCTGCCCTGGCTAATCTACCCATAGATAGCAATAACCGAGGAATTGGAAGCTTGTTAGTAGAAGTTTTCTCTCTGCCATCACGCGTCGTACAATCCAACACACCTGCGAACTTCAGGCGTGTGCATGTGATATTGTAATGTGCGTGGGGGAGGGGGGATCTGTGATGCGTGCACGAACTGTGATTGTCAGTCAGATCTCACACAGCCCTGCGCTGATTGGACCAGAAGATCCAGGAGTGGTGGATTTTTGCAAAACAAATAACAGGCTCGAGGTGGAGGTTTTTTTCTAAAACGGTTTGCAAGATTTCATGTGATCTTTTTGCTGTTCACATTAGCTAATTCTGATTGGATTTCAATCGGATATGCACAAAATCGGATTTGGACTGACAGTCTAAATGTAGCTGAAGAGAGCCCCGAGAGGCTCCAGAGAGGAGGCTCAGGAGAGCCTAGCAACTCAGCATTGTAACCCCGTCAAGCTCCCACCAAGGAGGCCTAACAACTCGATGCTGCGCTAGCCGGATACGGAGGAGCAGTCACTATAAAAACACTAGCCAAGGAGCCTCTAAGGGAGCCTAACGACTCGACAACACTGCCTCACAGAAGAATTCCCATAACGAGAAGAAGCCTAACAAAGCTCCAGACCTTCAATGGCTAAGTGGGTTCAGAGAGCCCAGAACAGGGAACGAGCAGATGTTACTGAACCTCTGTCTAGAACCCGTTTATTTTGATCACTTCCATTTGGTCTTTTCTTCTCTCTCTGGCTTCAAGCCTCCTCCCTGCTCTACCCCTCAAAGGAGCTTTCTGGTCTTGTCTATTATATTAACTATACAGAAATATCTCTTAGCAAAGAGTATTCAGAACATAGCATGACCATCAGTGTAACTTGCAGAAATGTACACAGTGTTCGATTAAAACATTGTAAGTAAACGTCTTACCTAGAATGAACTTGAACACACAGTTCCTGACATACAACAAAAATAACAATCATATTACTGTATCGACCAATCAGAATCCAGGACCAGAACTGCCTGGTTTATAACGCAAAATACAAACTCGTTGATCACATTCCTGAAAAAAAAAAAAAATATATATATATATATATATATTAATTTAGTTTATTAGTGTCTACCAAGCTAACAATAATATGCTCTAAGAACGATTTTCTAGCGTTCCCAATAAGTTATGAAAACGTTATTTCTGAATGTTCTCAGACATTCAGTTTCTTTTTTGCGAACATTAAGAAAACAATCCGTTCTTCAAACATTATTGGGAATGTTAGTTTTGAATGTTCTCTGGACGTTATGAAACAAGTCGCAACATTTTAAAAACGTTAAATGAACGGCCAACTAAAACATTTCAGAAATAAAACATTCCATGAACGATGTGTAAATTATATTTTTGTGCTAATGCTTTGTTAAAGACCAGATAACGCTGATTGACCATTCTGTTAATGTTGCTGAAAGAACGTTTGTTCGTAACTTTGAGGGAACCCTGAGACAATGTTCCCTGTTAGCTGGGAAGTTTCTGGCTCTGGTGTGAATAGGTCCATATGTGAATGTCTCTAATAATCTTATATTTTTTTAGCAGCAAGTGTGTTGAATCAGTCTCTCAGTCGCCTCTATTTGCTTTGTTTCTCATTTGTTTTTTTGGGTGGGGGGTGGAGGGATGGAGAGTGGACAGAGTGATTGAGGGAAGACAGAAGAACACTTAATGAATATTCATAATGATTCAGATTATTAAAATGATCACCACATCAATGATTGGTGATGTACAATTGAGGCATAGCTAGTTCCTGTCCCTTACCCTACCATACCATCACTCTCTCTCTCTCTTTCTCGTCCCCCCTCCCTCTCTCTCTCTCTCTCTCTCTCTCTCTCTCTCTCTCTCTCTCTCTCTCTCTCTCTATTTCCGTTGCAATAGTTTTGTCCCCTCTCTTTTGTCTTTCTCCCTCATGTTTCTCCTCATGTCTAATGAATTTCACTTGACCTTTAAGCTTGAAAAGAAACGGAAGACTCTGCTGTTGAACTGAAATGTCTCTTTTTTCTCTCTTCTGTACACCTTCTGCCTGTCTCTCTCTCTCTCTCTTTCTGTCTCTCTCTTTTTCTGCATTTATACCTCTCTCCCCCTCTCTATTTCAACGCTTGAATAGAAGTGGACCAAAAAGGTAAAGACCATGTTAACGCCGCAGTTTCTCTCTCCTGTCTCTCTTCATCTCCTCATCTTGTCTTCCTCTCTCTTTCTGTCTCTCTTTCTGTCTCTCTCCCTCTCTCGCTCTCTCTCTTTTCTCCCTGGCCCTTGTGATGTGCTCTAGTTTGATGCAGCTCCTTCATTTTCCTCCTTCTCTTGTTCACACACCTTACAAACACAAGGACGAACTTCCTCTCTCTTTTCTTTCTCTTCTCTCTCTCTCTCTCTCTCTCTCTCTCTCTCTCTCTCTCTTTCTCTTTCACACACGCACTCACTTGTTTTCTGCTCTCCCCTTTGATTTGCTTGCTGTTTGAAGCTCATTTATCCTCAGATCCAAACGACACGCGTGTCTCTGTTCATCCCTTTGCTTCCCTCAGGACCTGTTGTCGTTTATTTAGCTTTTAAAAAGAAAACAACTCCTTCTCTTTTAGTAACTGTGTGCACATGCCGTGTTCCTGAAGTGCTTGACCTGAGTGAGTGGATGTGACGTGAGTGACAGCTGTCCCAGCCAATCCCTGTCCTCTGTGTGAACTAACCCGCATCTCATTGGCTCCAAGGTTCCTGTAGCCCCGCCCCCTCTCTCATGACTCTACCTCAAATACTCTAACCAAAAGTGAAATGTAGCAAAACAGTTTGACAGCAAACAAACAAACAAATCTATCTATCTATCTATCTATCTATCTATCTATCTATCTATCTATCTATCTATCTATCTATCTATCTATCTATCTATCTATCTATCTATCTATCTGTCTGTCTGTCTGTCTGTCTGTCTGTCTGTCTGTCTGTCTGTCTGTCTATCTATCTATCTATCTATCTATCTATCTATCTATCTATCTGTCTGTCTGTCTGTCTGTCTGTCTGTGTGTCTATCAATCTGTTTATCTATCTATCTCTCTTTCTATCTATCTATCTATCTATCTATCTATCTATCTATCTATCTATCTATCTATCTATCTATCTATCTGTCTGTCTGTCTGTCTGTCTGTCTGTCTGTCTGTCTGTCTGTCTGTATCTATCTATCTATCTATCTATCTATCTATCTATCTATCTATCTATCTATCTATCTATCTATCTATCTATCTATCTATCTATCTATCTATCTATCTATCTATCTATCTATCTATCTATGCTGTCACACTCTTATAATGAAATTGTATTTTCATCTTTTAAGAATTAAATCTCTCTTTCTCACACACACAGGCACTCATGATACAGCAATAGGTAGTGTAAGATGTGTGTGTTTGTGTTCTGTGTGTGTGTGCGTGTGTGTGTGTGTAGAATAGATCTGTTTATAAGATCTACTCTTTATTAGTCTAATACACTTCATCCCCTACTCCTGCTCATCTCTGTTATCGCTCTGTCTCTCTCCACCTCTAGTTTTTGTGTGTCCTGGGACATTAATGCGAGTGTTGGAGCCCAGTTCTGTGCGGGAGGCGGAGCATCAGTCGGGGGCGTGGTGTAAAGACCCTCTGCAAGCGGGCGATAGGCTGTACGTGATGCCCTGGACGCCCTATCGCACTGATATGCTGTATGAATACGCTTCCTGGGACGACTACATCCAAAACAGGGTCACCACCACCTATAAGTGAGTTTGCGCCATAGACGGTAAAAAAATATGGTCGTAGTGTCCGTGTCATCACCCGTAGTGTTTCTGAAGAGCATTTTTGAAGCCCAAAGCCGGAGCATAGCATCTCGTTAGCGCGTCACTCCCGGTAGACGAAAATGTGCAGCGAGGCGGATTGGCTGAGGTGACGTGATGCTAACAGACAGCAGACAAACGCTAGTGGTGACATCAGCGGCAATCCACCTGTCACTCAAGTGGCCACGCCCTTAATTATGCAGAACTTTAAGTCTTAATATAATTTAAATGGATGAGTTATAAAGTAATCCACCCCCCTCACAGTCGTCATGAAGGGCAAAATTAGCTATATAGACCAAAACCACTTTTTGCACCAGGCTGTAAACATGTTTTTTTCTGCTGTAAAGTTGGGGATTTTAACATGGGGGTTTATGGGATTGACTCTCTTCTGCAGCCGGTCTCTAGTGGCCAGTCGATGAACTGCAGTTGAATTCACTTCCGTGTTGGATTCAAGAGAGAGACTGAAAGTTTGCCGCTTGGTTTGCGCAATTAAATTTGATTTTGAACGCTTTGTGAATGCGACTGCATAATGAATGATGAAGGTTGTATAAATGCTACTGAATTAACATGCACCAATGCTGCATTTTTCTAAATGTCATAATCATTTGTTAACAAACAAGTATTCATTACTTCAATGAGCTCATTGTTTCTGCCTTTAATTATTACATTGTATTAATAAATTTTTTAGCTAACTGTGATTTAGTATATATACATTTCTGAAATACATAACTTAGACACAGTTTCCTCTGTTAACAGATCACTCTAAATTGTAATGTGTACATTTTCTGAAAGCTTCTTTTTAAACGATGTGTATTGTGAAAAGCGCTATACAAGTAAAGCCTGTTTTATGCTTCTGCGTCGAACTGCCGCCGTAGCTACGTCGTAGGCTGTGTGTAGCGCGCGTACCCTACGGCGTACCCTGACGTGCACCTCTCCAAAAATGTAACAACGCGTCAATTCTACGCGGACACAAGCGCTGTGATTGGTCTGCCAGAACCCCTCCCTCCGGGTTTCACACGCTCCCTAGCTCCCTGCGTCAACGCGGACAACGACACAGAAGTATAAATTAAAACCAACACGTTGCCTACGGCGTATAGGCTCCGGCGTAGGTCCGACGCAGAAGTATAATGAGGCCTTTAATGTGAATTGAATTGAATACTGTAACGTTTCTGTGTAATCGACAGGTTGCCGAGTCGAGTGGACGGCACCGGTTTCGTCGTGTATGACGGGGCTGTGTTCTACAATAAAGAACGCACACGCAACATTGTGAAATACGACCTGCGAACTCGCATCAAGAGCGGTGAAGCCATTATCGCAACCGCCAACTATCACGACACGTCGCCGTACCGCTGGGGCGGGAAATCCGACATCGACCTCGCCGTGGACGAACACGGGCTCTGGGTCATTTATGCCACTGAAGCCAACAGCGGACGCCTGGTTGTTAGCCAGGTGAGCTTCCTGTTTACGTCTTCTCTGTATTGTTCTGATTGGTTATTAGTGGTGCTTGCTAAAGGCAAGGCATCACTATTGTTATTCGTCATACTTAATATTATTCTGGACAAAAGTTTGGCACGCTACTCCTCCTGCACCGTTTGTCATAGACCCATGAATGAGGCATCAAATCGTGCAGATTATTGAGGAGAGGTGTGCTATGACTTTTATAAGCAATTGGATGTACGATGCTTGTACAGCGGACGAAAAAGCGGGTGAAAAAGTCGCAAAGACTTAACATTGTGGAATTTTCATGAATTCAAATGCCGTTTTCTTACGTGCAGGGCCTGAGAACCCTTTCTCTCTACCTCTCACTCTCTCTCTCACTCATTTGACTCATCTTATCAAGCAGCCAAATCTTCATAGCCACACCCTAGCAACCAGTTACAGCACCTTAGCAACCATCCCATAGACTTCCATCGAAAAATAGATGAAAGCATCAGAGCATCATAGAGATATGCAAGTTTGGCTATTTTGATTTAGGCAGACATCCAGTCTATTGGTTTAACCCTGCTAACTGTCTAGCCACGCCCTAGCAACCATATAGAGCACCCTAGCAACCCAAACCCAAAGTGGGATATCTTCAAATCTGAATGTCATAGAGGCATTGAGGTTGGTTTATATCATTCACACTGACAAGCAGCCTTTGAAGTAACATCATTGGCAGCTGCCAAGCCACTCCCTAGCAACCAAACAGAGTACCCTAGCAACCGTTTAGCAAGAACTATATCTCTGCGTCAGAACATCGTACAGAGATGTGGGTTGGCTCTTTTGACTCATGCTTGCAAACAGGACTTCCAGCATGCTACACATGCTAGCAGTGAATAGCTACATGCTAATAACGACTTACTTAGTGTTAAATAACATGTTAAGAAGTCTATAAAAACTCCATAGTAACCATCTGTGACAACTACAAACCACCAAGTATCACCCTAGCAACCACTCAGAACACCCTAGCAACCGAGTGCCGAGTTTTGCCACTGCAAGCACTACTCACATATTCTTCAGGAAATGTACATTCTAGTTCTTTCCATAATCCGATTGGCTCGTGTCTCAGGTGAACCCGTACACGCTACGTTTCGAGGGGACGTGGCAGACAAGCTTCGAGAAGCGAATGGCATCCGACGCGTTCGTGGCGTGTGGCATCTTGTATGCAGTTCGATCCGTGTACCAGGACGATGACAGCGAGGTGGGTGGAGACCTGATCCTGTACGCCTACGACACGCGGCGAAACCGCGAGGAGCCGGTGAGAATCCCATTCCCAAACCCGTACCAGCACATCTCGTCCATCAGCTACAACCCCAGAGACAACCAGCTGTACGTCTGGAACAACTACATCGTCCTTCGCTACCCGCTGGAGTTCAGCCCGCCGCAGCCCACCACAGGTAACGCCTCACAATCTCAAACCATACCCTTACGGAACAAAAATATATGGGAATATACTGCAAAATATAATGCGATATATAGGGTTGGGAATCGAAAATACTTAAATCGAAAATACTTAAAGGAATCGGATACTTGTTATAAAATTTTAATTTCGATTCTTCTTATCGATTTCTTTGTGAGCGTTTCAAATGACTTTAAACCATTCAAGCACGAGACGGCTCTGTTTTCTGTTTTCTCTGTTTTCGTGTGTAACAGTGTATTGGATCCATGCAGCTCTTAAAGTGACAGCAGCCTAATAATCCTGTAACGCCTCACAATCTTTAACGATACTTAAGCTGGGTGCACCCTGTATGATTTTGGCCGCGATTTGGCAATCTGAGACAAATTTTACAAACCCTAAAAGAACACTCTGATCCTAGGCTAAAATCTGAAGTCTTTGATCGGTAGTTCAAACTAACAAACTAATGTTCACCGACGACCGATTAATGACCGCTGCAATCAAATTTTACCTCAGACAAAATTCTGGCACTGTCAGAAGATTTGACTCACAGTCCTGCAGTGTGATTCTCATACAATAACCGTCAAATTATCTTAATTTTTCAAGGCTAGTGTAAGATTTCCTGTCCCTTTTTGCCTCATTTCAGTCCTCACATTTAGCAGTTGAATGAACAATGACCCAGTGCTGAGGGAGAACGTTTTCTCAACTTTATTGGCACTTTGAATATATATAGTAAGAATATGAGGGGAGTTACAGAGGTAACCAATAAGATTACATACCTTCCATCATATAGAATTACAATACATTAACTGACAAGTCCATATATGATCAGTTTCTGGCTAGCTTACCACAAGTACATCTGCAGCCAAGAGGACCCTATACTGTGTTATAATGGGGGGAATAGGAGACCATTCCCCATCCTAACCTAGAGGTCCACATAATGAGGAAAAGATGTTGCCAATACCTTTGTAGAGAACAAAGAACCCCTTCTGTCATATCCTTCATGCTGAGACTACCATCCTAGAATTCTTTCAACTAGCCATGACCAAAATTAAAGTTAGCGTTTTCTTTGTAGCCACCATTTCTATCCCGCATGTAACACAGCTCACAGTCTGCGAACGTGTCATTGATTGATGTAAAACTCCAGACAGGTTTTCTTGCGTGTGTCCGTTTTTAACGCATCTTGACTGCCGTACAGTCTGACATTAATGACAACTGAGATCTTACAGTGTGACATTAATGACAACCGAGATCTTACAGTTTGACATTAATGACAACTGAGATCTTACAGTGTGACATTGATAACTTAGATCTTACAGTGCGACATTAATGACAACTGAGATCTTACAGTGTGACATTAATGACAACCGAGATCTTACAGTCTGACATTAATGACAACTGAGATCTTACAGTGTGACATTAATGACAACCGAGATCTTACAGTGCGACATTAATGACAACTGAGATCTTACAGTGTGACATTAATGACAACTGAGATCTTACAGTGTGACATGACTTACAGCGATGATCATGTTCGTACAGTCTGACAAGCAACAATCTTAAAGGACGATTATAAATCGCACAGTGTGCACCCGGCTTTACTCTGTTTGTTTTCTGTGTAACCTTACTGCACTGATGTTTTACTCCTCTCTCAGATCCTCTCTCGACCCCTCTTCTCTCCACCACTCCACCAAACTCGCTCTCCACCACGGTGTCTCTGGGCTTCAGCTCCACTTCCACCCCGACCGTGACCTTTCACCCGGTGGGAGCCATCAACAGGGCTCCGGCAGGGCGTCCCATCACAGCCACGGTCCCGGTGACCGTCAGGCCCCCCCGCCGCCCGCAGGGGCCGCGCACACCTGTGTGTGAGAGTCGCGTGACCCGCGGGGTCCAGTGGCCCCCGACCCACCGAGGGGAGACGGTGGAGAGACCCTGTCCCAAAGGATCCCTCGGTCAGTACATGCTTGTGTTACAATTAGGGCTGTCAACGTTCCGATACATTTTTTACAGTTCAACACGTTAAACATATTTAAAGGGGTGGCATGATGCCCCATTTTACAAGATAAAAATAAGTTTCTGGAAGTTTTAGCTCAAAATACCCCACAGATCATGTTTTATAGCATGTTAAAATGGTCACATTTTGAGGGTGAGCAAAAACACATTGTTTTGTGTGTGTCCCTTTAAATGCAAATGAGCTGCTGCTCCTGGCACGGGGGCGGAGCTTCAAGAGCTTGTGTGTGTGTGTGTGTGTGTGTGTGTGTGTGTTAGCAGTTCCGATTACCTCTTCTCAACATGGACTTTGTTGCGTGTTCCCGGGGTTTATGTAAATTTTAGGGTTAGTGATGTCACTAACCCGTGAAGAAGCTCATTGTAGTCTTTACCAGCCGTTTGTTGTACTTTTTTTAAAAGCGATTTCTGTAAAAGAAAATATCTCCCTTTGCTTTGAACTTTGAGCGTTGTAACTTTGCAGGTGTTGTTTATACTCAAACAGCAACATTACACATTAACTAAAGTTAGAAAAGTGAAATCATAATCAACCACCCCTTTAACGCAATTGACAGAGCATCCGTTTTTTTCTCTTTTACCTCATCCTTTGGCTAGCGTTGCATTATATGATCACGTTCTTCTTCATGCAAATGCTTTTAAACCATTCAGGTGCGACATGACAAAAGAGAACGCGCTCCTTGTGAATGTCCTGTTTATGTGAAACAGAAAAACGCGCGCCAGTATCGCACTTGAACTTATTTATTTTTATTTCAATTAAAGGAATGTACTATATTTTAGTTCGATAATGTATTTTATTTAATATTTTGTATTTTTTGGGGGATTTTATTGTACTAAATTATATTTACACTGTATTTATAATCCATTTATACATTTTTTGAGCATAGACCTGAAAATTTAATTTCCAACTTAAACTGTAGGTAAATCTTGAATGCTTTAAAGCAACAGACTGAAGTTTGATCTCTTTTCAAAGACGACACTTGAAACAAGTGAAATTTACGCAAAAATACTATTTTCAATTATTAAATATATATTTTCAAAAACTGTTTTTACTCTAAAAGTGCAAGAAAATCAAAGCCATAATTTTCTAAACAAGTTAAAAAATTTGAGCTTGATATCTCATTAAATGATCTTTCAGTGAGATGTTGTTCGGCTGCAGTACCAAACGCTTCCACTAGAGGACATTCGTCTCATTCATTTACAATGCGCTCAATCTTGACCGCGAGCAGCACAAGTGTGAGTATTTTAATCAGGACCATTTAACCTGTTCGAATCATGTCCATGATTTTTTCATGTCCATGAGGCAAGTAGTGTTTTGACTTGATGTAGATCATACGGATTACATCAAGGGACTTGAAGGTCATATGCTAATGTTAGCTTTAAAGCCACGCTCTCCTGCAGAGCGATGTGATGAACCTCGTTTAAAACTAAATGCTGTTTTCAAATTGTATTATGATTATTATGCATGCAGTTTTCATGAGCTCATGTTAATTGAGGGACTACTAAACTTATAAAAGTCAATCTGACACACAGCAGGACCATTAAAATGATAAGATGATGACAATAAAAGTGATTAAAAACTTTTCCCTCATGCAAACTTAAGCATTTTAATCTTGATGTTGAAACAAATAAGTGTGTATCCGTTTGCTGACTTCTGCCCTCTGAATGAACCCTTGAACCCGGGGAAATGATCAAAGTGTTCCACTGATGTGTGTTTCAGGTCTGGGCGGCTCTTCTGAGGTTTAAAACTCAGCTTTATCGTGTTTTGTTGTTCTCTCTCTGTCCGTGTCCCAGGAATCGCCTCGTATCAGTGTATGTCTGATGAAGTGGTGTGGAGCCCCAGAGGTCCCGACCTCAGCAACTGCACATCACCCTGGGTCAGCCAGGTCGCTCAGAAGGTCAGTCAGAGGTCAGAGGTCAGGTGACAGACAGACAGACAGATATCTGAAGTCTCCCTCTCGTCTCTGTAGATTAAGAGTGGGGAGAACGCGGCCCATATCGCTGCTGTACTTGTCAATCACACACGGGGGCGTGTCTATGCTGGCGATGTCACTTCCTCTGTGCGTCTGATGGAGCAGCTGTTGGACATCCTGGACTCTCAGTTACAGGCGCTGCGACCCGGGAACAAGGAGTCGGCCACACGCAACTACAACAAGGTGCTCACACACACACACACACACGCACACGCACACACACACACACTCACTATCAGAGTAACAGTTTTGTTGTGTTTTCAGCTTCAGAAGAGAGAACGGACCTGCCGAGCGTTTATTCAGGTAATTATACAGCACACACTTGTGTGAGTGTACGACTCCTCGTGTGTGTGTGTGTGTGTGTGTGTGTGTGTGCAGGTGGTGGTGCAGGCGGTGGTGCAGGCGGTGGATAACCTGTGTGTGTGTGTGTGTGTGTGCAGGCGGTGGATAACCTGTGTGTGTGTGTGTGTGTGTGTGTGTGCAGGCGGTGGTGCAGACGGTGGATAACCTGTGTGTGTGTATGTGTAGGCGGTGGTGCAGACGGTGGATAACCTGTGTGTGTGTGTGTGTGTGTGTGTGTGTGTGTGCAGGCGGTGGTGCAGACGGTGGATAACCTGTGTGTGTGTGTGTGCAGGTGGTGGTGCAGACGGTGGATAACCTGTGTGTGTGTGTGTGTAGGTGGTGGTGCAGACGGTGGATAACCTGTGTGTGTGTGTGTGTGTGTGTGTGCAGACGGTAGATAACCTGTGTGTGTGTGTGTGTGTGTGCAGGCGGTGGTGCAGACGGTGGATAACCTGTGTGTGTGTGTGTGTAGGTGGTGGTGCAGACGGTGGATAACCTGTGTGTGTGTGTGTGTGTGTGTGTGCAGACGGTGGATAACCTGTGTGTGTGTGTGTGCAGGTGGTGGTGCAGACGGTGGATAACCTGTGTGTGTGTGTGTGTGTGTGTGTGTGCAGACGGTAGATAACCTGTGTGTGTGTGTGCAGGCGGTGGTGCAGACGGTGGATAACCTGTGTGTGTGTGTGTGTGTGTGTGCAGGCAGTGGTGCAGACGGTGGATAACCTGTGTGTGTGTGTGTGTGTGTGTGTGCAGACGGTGGATAACCTGTGTGTGTGTGTGTGTGTGTGTGTGTGTGTGCAGGCGGTGGTGCAGACGGTGGATAACCTGTGTGTGTGTGTGTGTGTGTGTGTGTGTGTGTGTGTGTGTGTGCAGGCGGTGGTGCAGACGGTGGATAACCTGTGTGTGTGTGTGTGTGTGTGTGTGTGCAGGCGGTGGTGCAGACGGTGGATAACCTGTGTGTGTGTGTGTGTATGTGTGTGTGTGTGTGTGTGTGTGTGTGTGTGTGCAGGCGGTGGTGCAGGCGGTGGATAACCTGTGTGTGTGTGTGTGTGTGTGTGTGTGTGTGTGTGTGTGCAGGCGGTGGTGCAGACGGTGGATAACCTGTGTGTGTGTGTGTGTGTGTGCAGACGGTGGATAACCTGTGTGTGTGTGTGTGTGTGTGCAGGCGGTGGTGCAGACGGTGGATAACCTGTGTGTGTGTGTGTGTATGTGTGCAGGCGGTGGATAACCTGTGTGTGTGTGTGTGTGTGTGTGTGTGTGTGTGTGCAGGCGGTGGTGCAGACGGTGGATAACCTGTGTGTGTGTGTGTGTGTGTGTGTGTGCAGACGGTGGATAACCTGTGTGTGTGTGTGTGTGTGTGTGTGTGTGTGTGCAGGCGGTGGTGCAGACGGTGGATAACCTGTGTGTGTGTGTGTGTATGTGTGCAGGCGGTGGATAACCTGTGTATGTGTGTGTGTGTGTGTGTGTGTGTGCAGGCGGTGGTGCAGGCGGTGGATAACCTGTGTGTGTGTGTGTGTGTGTGTGTGTGCAGGCTGTGGTGCAGACGGTGGATAACCTGTGTGTGTGTGTGTGTGTGTGCAGACGGTGGATAACCTGTGTGTGTGTGTGTGTGTGTGTGTGTGCAGGCGGTGGTGCAGACGGTGGATAACCTGTGTGTGTGTGTGTATGTGTGCAGGCGGTGGATAACCTGTGTGTGTGTGTGTGTGTGTGTGTGTGTGTGTGTGTGCAGGCGGTGGTGCAGACGGTGGATAACCTGTGTGTGTGTGTGTGCAGGCGGTGGATAACCTGTGTGTGTGTGTGTGTGTGTGTGTGTGTGTGTGCAGGCGGTGGTGCAGACGGTGGATAACCTGTGTGTGTTTGTGTGTGTGTGCAGGCGGTGGATAACCTGTGTGTGTGTGTGTGTGTGTGCAGGCGGTGGTGCAGACGGTGGATAACCTGTGTGTGTGTGTGTGTGCAGGCGGTGGTGCAGACGGTGGATAACCTGTGTGTGTGTGTGTGTGTGTGTGTGTGTGTGCAGGCGGTGGTGCAGACGGTGGATAACCTGTGTGTGTGTGTGTGTGTGTGTGCAGGCGGTGGTGCAGACGGTGGATAACCTGTGTGTGTGTGTGTGTGTGTGTGTGTGTGTGTGTGTGTGTGTGTGTGTGTGTGTGTGTGTGTGTGCAGGCGGTGGTGCAGACGGTGGATAACCTGTGTGTGTGTGTGTGTGTGTGTGTGTGTGTGTGTGTGTGTGTGCAGGCGGTGGTGCAGACGGTGGATAACCTGTGTGTGTGTGTGTGTGTGTGTGTGTGTGTGTGTGCAGGCGGTGGATAACCTGTGTGTGTGTGTGTGTGTGTGTGCAGGCGGTGGTGCAGACGGTGGATAACCTGTGTGTGTGTGTGTGTGTGTGTGTGTGCAGGCGGTGGTGCAGACGGTGGATAACCTGTGTGTGTGTGTGCAGGCGGTGGTGCAGACGGTGGATAACCTGTGTGTGTGTGTGTGTGTGTGTGTGTGTGTGTGTGTGTGCAGACGGTGGATAACCTGTGTGTGTGTGTGTGTGCAGGCGGTGGTGCAGACGGTGGATAATCTGTGTTGTGTGTGTGTGTGCAGGCGGTGGATAACCTGTGTGTGTGTGTGTGTGTGTGTGTGTGTGTGTGTGTGTGTGCAGGCGGTGGTGCAGACGGTGGATAACCTGTGTGTGTGTGTGTGTGTGTGTGTGCAGGCGGTGGTGCAGACGGTGGATAACCTGTGTGTGTGTGTGTGTGTGTGTGTGTGTGTGTGTGTGTGTGTGCAGACGGTGGATAACCTGTGTGTGTGTGTGTGTGTGTGTGTGTGTGCAGGCGGTGGTGCAGACGGTGGATAATCTGTGTGTGTGTGTGTGTGTGTGTGTGTGTGTGTGCAGGCGGTGGATAACCTGTGTGTGTGTGTGTGTGTGTGTGTGTGTGCAGGCGGTGGTGCAGACGGTGGATAACCTGCTGCGTCTGGAGGCGCTGGAGTCGTGGCAGGACATGAACGCCACAGAACAGTCTCACACCGCCACCATGATGCTCGACGTCGTGGAGAAGGGAGCCTTTCTATTGGCCAACAACCTGTACGGGGGCCACTTCAGCGACCGCGCACCGAACATCGGTACGAGAGCGTCACACACACACGTGTTACTACCGTTCAGGAGTCTGCAAGCTCTTCTTAATGTTTCTGAATGCTGCATTTAGTTGATCAAAATACAGTAATAATAGTGAAATATTATTCCAGTGTAAATCAGCTGTTTTCTATGTGGATATATAGTGAAGTGTAATTTATTCCTGTGATCAAAGCTGAATTTTCAGCATCATTACTCCAGTCTCTATGTGTGTGTGTGTGTGTTTCAGATCTGGAGGTGTATGTGCTGAACACAGAGATGGAGCTAAAGGATCTGTCGTTCCCGAACTCGTATGACAGTGACAGCATCATCCACGTGTCCTCGTCCACCATCAAGCAGTACAGCCGCAACGGTCAGTCTCTGATCCGTCACACACACCGTGTCCAGGGTCTGTTCTCTCAGCGTCGTCATGGCAACAGTCACCATGCGCGTGTGTGTGTGTGTGTGATGACGAGGGTTATTTTGAGAGATGTGTGGGATCAGCACCAATGCTGCATTTTTCTAAATGTCATAATCATTTGTTAACACACAAGTATTCATTACTTCAGTGAGCTCATTGTTTCTGCCTTAGATTATTACATTGTATTAATTCATATTTGTTTAGCTAACTGATTTTGTATATCTACATTTCTGAAATACATAACAGTTTCCTCTGATAACAGATCACTCTAAAATGTAATGTGGACTCTATACAAGTAAATGTGAATTGAATTGAATCAGTCGTATTGAACGCAGCTAAATGTGTGTGTGTGTGTCCATCAGGTCAGGTGAAGGTGGTCTTCACGCTCTATAAGAACCTGGGGTCGTTTCTCTCGACTCTGAACGCCACGGTGAAGACGGTTGGTGAGCTGAAGCCGGGAGGACACAGTCTGGCCGTCAACTCACACATCATCTCCGCATCCATGAACAAAGAGTCCAGTCGCGTGTTCCTGACCGAACCGGTCGAGTTCACACTGCGACACCTGCAGGTGCACACACACACACACACACACACACACACACACACACACATCATCTCTGCATCCATGAACAAAGAGTCCAGTCGTGTGTTCCTGACCGAACCGGTCGAGTTCACACTGCGACACCTGCAGGTGCACACACACACACACACACACACACACACACACACACACACACACACACACACACACACATCATCTCTGCATCCACACACACACACACACATCATCTCCACATCCATGAACAAAGAGTCCAGTTGCGTGTTCCTGACCGAACCGGTCGAGTTCACACTGCGACACCTGCAGGTGCACAAACACACACACACACTCACATGCACACACACACACACACACACACACACACACACACACTCACACACACACACACACACACACACTCATCTCCGCATCCATAAACAAAGAGTCCAGTCGCGTGTTCCTGACCGAACCGGTCGAGTTCACACTGCGACACCTGCAGGTGCACACACACACACACACACACACACACACACACATCATCTCCACATCCATGAACAAAGAGTCCAGTCGCGTGTTCCTGACCGAACCGGTCGAGTTCACACTGCGACACCTGCAGGTGCACATACACACACACACACTCCCACACACACACACACACAAATCTGGGATTACAAGGGCTGTCCTCGACTAAAGATTTTTCTAGTTGACTAGTAGTCAATATAAAATACGTATAGCCTAATCACAGCGCACCGGCAAATGTAATGATTATGAATGTGTCGTCAAAAAAACAAACAGAAGGAGACTATCTAAACATTTTAATCGTTTAATGGTAATGTTTTCTGTGTTTTCGGCTGCAGAGATTAAGTCGACGATGCTGACTCGTCGTCTCCGCCTATATGACCGTTTCATACGGATTACATAATATGAGAATATTTATTTTCCATTTGAATCTGTTCATTCAAATGTAGACATTTCAAGCTTTCTAAAGATATATTCCTCATGTCTGTGAGGCAAGTAACGTTATACACTGAGTTTCGGTTCATTTATGTGACGCGCTCAAGTTCACTGAGACCGAATCGACAGAAAGCACCATTGTTTTGCAAAAGCACAACGTTTTGTTGTTATTGTGAGTTTTAAAAAATAAAAGTAGACCCTTTACAGTTTGCATTACTCTTATCTGTATGACCAAAAATGATGAAGTATTTTAAGTTAAATGCAGTGATGTACTGGCGCCTGTAGTAATGCAGTAAGCGCTTTCCCACACAAACACTTGAATATGCCTAATAATAGCGCACATTTATCTAGGCTAGCATTAGAGCGAGCGGACTTATAAAGTTGCTACTGCTTACATGTTTTAAGTGATATGCCATATTTGAGGTCGATGAATGATATGATCTGTCCATCACAGACTGTGTGATTTCAACACTTCCTCTGGAGTTTTTTTTTCTGCGACTAAACGACTAATAAAATCTTAGTCGACCAAACCTCTTCTAGTCAACTAACAGTAATAGTCGACTATTAGGGGGGAGCCCTAGTGATTACAATGAAAAACATGTTCAGAACCTAATCTGTATGTGTGTGTGTGTGTGTGTGTCAGCTGGAGAACCACTTCAGTCCCAACTGCTCGTTCTGGAATTACTCTGAGCGCTCGATGACGGGCCAGTGGTCGTCTCAGGGCTGCAGACGAACACACAGCAACAACACACACACCACCTGCGCCTGCTCGCATCTCACCAACTTCGCTGTGCTCATGAACCACCAGCAGCCCGCCGTGAGTCTCACACACATGTGTTTTCTTATCAGTAATGTAGGGCATTGTGTGCTGTCTGCTCTGCCCTCTACTGAGCTTTTGTTTGTGCTTCATCACTGAAACTGCATACCACTAAAGCATAAACCAGACCACATCAGACTAAACCAGACCACATCAGACTAAACCAGAACACGTCAGACTAAACCAGACCACATCAGACTAAACCAGACCACATCAGACCACATCAGATTAAACCAAACCACATCAGACTAAACCAGACCACATCAGACTAAACCAGAACACATCAGACTAAACCAGACCACATCAGACTAAACCAGACCACATCAGACTAAACCAGACCACATCAGACCACATCAGACTAAACCAGACCACATCAGACTAAACCAGAACACATCAGACTAAACCAGACCACATCAGACTAAACCAGACCACATCAGACTAAACTAGACCACATCAGACTAAACCAGAACACATCAGACTAAACCAGACCACATCAGACTAAACCAGACCACATCAGACCACATCAGACTAAACCAGAACACATCAGACTAAAACCAGAACACACCAGAGCACACCAGACTAAACCAGAACACATCAGACTAAACCAGAACACATCAGACTAAACTGTATCAGACTAAACCAGACCACATCTGACTAAACCAGAACACATCATATTAAACTGTATCAGACTAAACCAGACCACATCAGACCACATCTGACTAAACCAGAACACATCAGACCACACCAGACTAAACCAGAACACATCAGACCACATCAGACTAAACCAGAACACATCAGACTAAACCAGACCACATCATATTAAACTGTATCAGACTAAACCAGACCACATCTGACTAAACCAGAACACACTAGACCACATCTGACTATACTAGACAACTTCAGACCACATCAGACTAAACTGTATCAGACTAAACCAGACCACATCAGATTATTATTATATATATTTTTTTCCCCTTGTTATATTATCGTTATTAATGGTGGGTGATTTTAATAATAATAATAACTTATATTTATATAGCGCCTTTCACGGGACCCAAGGACGCTTTACAGATAACTACAGAGATAAAAAAATAATAATAATAATGAATTAATCAATAATAATTATTATTATTATTATTATTATTATTATTATTAATTATTAATAATTATTTAAATTGTTGTTTCTGTTGATATTATCATTCATTGATTTGTATATATTTTCTAAATGTATCTTGTTTTCTTTAGCTTTTTTGTAAAATGTAAAATTTGAATAAAATAAAGTAAAACAAATATAAAAAACATTTATGTATGCGTGTGTTTATGCGTGTGTCGCTCACGCTCTGCTGTTCTCCCAGTATCCCGGAGGCGTTCAGGGCCTGATCCTCTTCGTCATCACGTGGGTGGGGATGGTGATCTCTCTGGTGTGTCTGGCTCTCTGCATCTCCACCTTCTGCTGCCTGAGGGGTCTTCAGAGCGACCGCACCACCATCCACAAGAACCTCTGCCTCACGCTCTTCATCTCACAGCTGCTCTTCCTCATCGGCATGGACAAGACACACTACACCGTGAGTTCACCAGGACCGGACCTTCTCAGAACACATCAGACTAAACCAGAACACATCAGAATAAACTGTATCAGACTAAACCAGAACACATCAGACTAAATCAGACCACATCAGACTAAACCAGAACACATCAGACCACCGCAGACTAAACCAGAACACATCAGACTAAACTGTATCAGACTAAACCAGACCACATTGGACTTAACTGTATCAGACTAAACCAGACCATATCAGACCACACCAGACTAAACTAGACCACTTCAGACCACATCAGACTAAACTGTATCAGACTAAACCAGACCACATCAGATTAGTTTTGTTTGTCCCCCCCCCCCCCCCCCCTTTTATATTAAAAAAGACCACATTAGACAAAATTGGACCATATCAGACAATATCAGAGCATGTTAGACAAAATCAGACCACACTATATTAGATAGTATCAGACTGAACCAGACCACATTAGACAAAAGCAGACTATATCAGACCACATTAGACAAAATCAGACCATTTCAGACCACATTAGACAAAATCAGACCATTTCAGACTACATTAGACTAAATAGTATCAGACTGAACCAGACCACATTAGACAAAATCAGACTATATCAGACCACGTTAGACAAAACCAGACCACATTAGACAAAATCAGACCATATTAGACCACATCAGATTAGACCAGACCAAATCTGAGCAAACTAGACCACACCAGCTTACATTAAACTAAACCAATTCACACAAAATTGCATTAGAGCAAACCAGACTAAACTGTATTAGACAAAACCAGACCACTTTAGACTAAATATGACCATATCAGACCAAATCAGACCAAATCAAATCAAACTATACAGGCTAAACCAGAACACCTCAGGGCAAACCAGATCCTACCAGAACACCGCAGAGCAAACTAGACCACATTAGACAAAATCGGACCATATCAGACCAGATTAGACTAAATCGGTACAGTCTAAATCAGACCTCATCAGTCCAAACAAGACTGTATCAGACTAAACCAAATCACAGCAGACCAAACAGGACTGTATCAGACTAAACCAGACCTCATCAGACTAAACCCGACCTCATCAGTCCAAACAAGACTGTATCAGACTAAACCAAATCACAGCAGACCAAACAGGACTGTATCAGACTAAACCAGACCTCATCAGACTAAACCCGACCTCATCAGTCCAAACAAGACTGTATCAGACTAAACCAAATCACAGCAGACCAATCAGGACTGTATCAGACTAAACCCGACCTCATCAGTCCAAACAAGACTGTATCAGACTAAACCCGACCTCATCAGTCCAAACAAGACTGTATCAGACTAAACCAGACCTCATAAGACTAAACCCGACCTCATCAGTCCAAACAGGACTGTATCAGACTAAACCAGACCTCATAAGTCCAAACAGGACTGTATCAAACTAAACCCGACCTCATCAGTCCAAACAAGACTGTATCAGACTAAACCAGACCTCATCAGACTAAACCCGACCTCATCAGTCCAAACAAGACTGTATCAGACTAAACCAGACCTCATCACACTAAACCCGACCTCATCAGTCCAAACAGGACTGTATCAGACTAAACCAGACCTCATCAGTCCAAACAAGACTGTATCAGACTAAACCCGACCTCATCAGTCCAAACAAGACTGTATCAGACTAAACCAGACCTCATCAGACTTAACCCGACCTCATCAGTCCAAACAGGACTGTATCAGACTAAACCAGACCTCATCAGACTAAACCCGACCTCATCAGTCCAAACAGGACTGTATCAGACTAAACCAGACCTCATCAGTCCAAACAAGACTGTATCAGACTAAACCCGACCTCATCAGTCCAAACAAGACTGTATCAGACTAAACCAGACCTCATCAGACTAAACCCGACCTCATCAGTCCAAACAGGACTGTATCAGACTAAACCAGACCTCATCAGTCCAAACAAGACTGTATCAGACTAAACCAGACCACATCAGACTTAACCCGACCTCATCAGTCCAAACAGGACTGTATCAGACTAAACCAGACCACATCAGACTAAACCCGACCTCATCAGTCCAAACAGGACTGTATCAGACTAAACCAGACCACATCAGACTTAACCTGACCTCATCAGTCCAAACAGGACTGTATCAGACTAAACCAGACCACATCAGACGTAACCCGACCTCATTAGTCCAAACAGGACTGTATCAGACTAAACAAGACCACATCAGACTAAACCCGACCTCATCAGTCCAAACAGGACTGTATCAGACTAAACCTGACCTCATCAGTCCAAACAAGACTATCAGACTAAACCAGACCTCATCAGACTAAACCCGACCTCATCAGTCCAATCAGGACTGTATCAGACTAAACCAGACCTCATCAGTCCAAACAGGACTGTATCAGACTAAACCAGACCTCATCAGTCCAAACAGGACTGTATCAGACTAAACCAGACCACATCAGACTTAACCCGACCTCATTAGTCCAAACAGGACTGTATCAGACTAAACAAGACCACATCAGACTAAACCCGACCTCATCAGTCCAAACAGGACTGTATCAGACTAAACCAGACCTCATCAGACTAAACCCGACCTCATCAGTCCAAACAGGACTGTATCAGACTAAACCAGACCTCATCAGACTAAAGATAAACATCATCAGACTGAACAGAACTTTATCAGACTAAACCAGACCAAGCAAGACTGTTCTAAAGTAATCCAGACCTCATCAGCTCACGGGTCAAGTGTGTGTGTGTGTGTGTGTGTGTAGGTTGTGTGTCCGGTCCTGGCGGGCCTGCTGCACTTCTCTCTGCTGTCGGTGTTCTGCTGGCTCTGCATGGAGACGGTTCAGCTGTATGTGCTGATGGTGGAGGTGTTCGAGAGCGAGACGTCTCGGCGCAAGTACTACTACCTCTCGGCGTACGGCTTCCCCACGCTGGTGGTGGCCATTTCCACCGCCATCGACTACAGGAGCTACGGAGGACCCAAAGCGTGAGTGTGTTTCCCTCCGCGTGTGCTGATGACATCCGTGTGTGTGTAATACATCTTCTGTGTGTTTGTAGCTGCTGGTTGAGGGTGGATAACTACTTCATCTGGACGTTTATCGGCCCCGCCTCCCTCGTTATCCTGGTGAGACTCATTTTAATGCACTGGCTCATAAAATGCATCATTTACAAATACTGTTTGTTAGACATTGGCTGTGTTTGTAACGCTGAACCACTGCACTCATGCTAACTTGCGTGTATAGTTAGTTTTATGGTTTATGCAGATGGAAAGAGCTTACAAAACTGCACCAGGGCTGCCAACTCTCAGGCATTCGGCGTGAGACTCACGCAGTTGACACTTTTCACACGCTCTCACGCCACACATCCATCGCGAAGCAAAGAGGACACTAGCTGCGATTCCATTACCCTTCAAATTGCTCAAATTGAAATTGCGAATTGAAAATGCGCTCAATGGAAACACGTCAATTTCGCAAAAACTCCCATTTATCGCAAAAAAGTTTTTTACAGTCACCTGACTTAGAAGGCGCGGTCTGTTTGGACAGAAGACGAGACAGTTCTTGAGAAGAAAGAATGACAGGAATACTGTATTCTAACCTCAAAGAAATGTCACAATCAAGACCTCGGAGCAGAAATGAGTGAGAAAAACCCAGAAACACCTCATATGTGCCGCTCACAGTATAAGGGTCTTTCCTTGATGCTTGGATAGCACGTCTACGTTTCTTTCCATTAATAATAATAACTTCTAGTGCGGTACACGTGGCTGTGATATATTATATATAAACTTACCAACGTCCGTTGCCATGATTTTTGGAATGACTTATCCCGAGAGGAAAAAAATACGTTTTAGTCGCATAACATCGGTTAGTGGAAATTTCGTTTTTTTGTCGATATTTAGAAAAACATCGCAAAAGTTTTGCGCAAATCTTTAAGGGAAACGCGCCTAATGACACCGACAGACAAGACAGAGCAGGTTCATTTTGATATGAAACAAATTCTCAGCTCTCAGATTCTATCAATTTTATTACGAAATTCAAACAATAAATAGCGTTTTGTCGCTTGTAAATGTGACGTGACAGATCGCTGTACGTGAACCGATCATCTCTTACTCTTCACTACTAGTTAATAGTAAATGAACACGAATGAACAATAGGTGTGTTGAAAGATATAGTACAACTAACCGATATACATAATATATCAATCAATCAGTGTTTTTCAACCGCGGAAAGAGGTCAATAAAACAGCTGGAGAACAATATAACGTTACATTTACCTCAGGAAAACCGTTTGATGACCTTAGCACGTTAGTTAGCTAGAACGATTTGCTAGAGAGAGGAGTATTTTGCTAAATATGTGCACCATATTATATCATTAAAATGCTATAACTTTGTTATTATAATAAAAAACACATATTTTATTTGAGTTGTTAGTTTTAACCTTTAATAATAATTCCAGCTGACAGGGCTGTATGGGCTGTATGTTTACAGCATTAGGTGAGAAAAATTAACATGTATCTACTGTACCTTTTATTCATCCAAATGAATTGATATTGAATCGATGGAATAAAACCACAAGAATTTAATAGAATTGAAATCGTGAAATTTGTGTCAAGCAATAATAAAAACAGTAGCCTACAGTCATTATACCATGTAAACATTGTAACATGTTGTCACTAAACTTAATACAATTCTGTTTAGTTACCAAATGTTTTGACAAGTCCCAATCCAAATCCCCCTTTTCCATAATTCTCACTCCAAGCTAAACTCAAAAGTTGGCAGCCCTGACTATTTTTGTTGAAATAGTGCTATTTTATATTATATTTACAACAAAATTGGATGAAAAATGCAACGTAACTGTATTACATTGCTGAATTGAGTATCTTTGGCTCTCTTAGTAGCTGGTCTGACCTTTGACCTCTTGTGTTTAGCTGAACCTGGTGGTGCTGGTCATCACTGTGCACCGGATGCTGCGTCACTCCACCGTACTGAAACCGGACTCCAGCCGCTTCGACAACATCAAGTGAGAATCACTGTCACAATTATCAGTCCCTTGTCGGTTATTGTGTGTGTGTGTGTGTATGTCTTGTGAACACGTTGTTGCATTCTGTTTACCCGCTTGTTTAATTAAAATCTCTGTTGGAAATGACCTTCATCTGCCAGGCCATGACAGTCTCGTGTCTCTGCTTATTGGAAACATGAAAATAAATCACGTTGCTACGAGCTTGTATCCCTTGTTTGTTATTCTCTGCTCTCTTGGAGATTTTCTTTTTGCCAAAATACAAAGCATTACCACATTTGCAGTGAGACCGTTCCAGATTGCACTGCTGTCGGATCTGGCATTTACAGTCAGACCAAAATTTATTCAGAAAATTCCTCACATTATCACAGTTTATTCGCTATAGTTTAGAAAATGGTACTAAAATATGTGCAGAACTCAGTTGATATTTGACTGGTTTTGTCCGTCCTTCTGTTAGACTGTCTCACACATGAATTATGTTGAATATCTGTCAGCTGTTAAATTTAACTACACAATTAGATGATACCAGTTTAGCTCAACCAATCACCAAGCAATGCTTCATTTTGTTCAGTCTGTGTGTAAAAAGAGCATTAGCAATTAAAGAAAACACACTTCAGCAAAACATGATCAGGTCAAAGTGTCCGAATCATTTTTGGTCCCAAATGTTTATAAATTTACTGGTAGTCACTGTATCAATAATTTTTGTGAACATGTTTTCCTGCTTGAATGTTGAGCCTCTTACCATAACCGCCAGTTTCAACACACTACTAACTAGGTTTGGGTATCGTTTGAATTTTAATGATTCCGATTTCCATTCTGTTTATCGCAATATCGCTGTTGCAATCGAAATTATTCAACCCACATTGCAAATCAGGTTTATTGGCAAAATGTACAGACTTTCAGGTGTTTGCAATGACTAAATCAAACAAAAGTAATTCAAATAGCTCAACACAACAGATGTTTCAAGTGGTTAAATTACATTTTATAACAAGGATCCGATTCCTGACCTCAAGGATTCGATTCTAGAATTGGAATTGATTTTCGATGTCCAACCCTTCTACTAACTAACTCAACCAGGCCCCGCCCCTTTATTATGCGTATTCATTATTTAAATGAGGAATATTGTGACGTGTTTGTTTACAAATGAAACCTTATTGTGAAGTGTTGCCATGTTTTTGTAGTATATTTATTTAGCGATACCAACTCTGGGTGGACGGCATCATGAAAGTGTTTGTATCTGTCTGCGTGTGTGTGTGTGTGTGTGTGTGTGTGTGTGTGTGTGTGTGTGTATCTGGGTGTGTGTGTGCAGGTGCTGGACGGTCAGTTCTGTGACGCTGCTGTTACTGGTGTCTCTGACGTGGATCTTCGGCCTCTTGTTCATCAATGACAACAGTGTAGTGATGGCGTATCTCTTCACCTCCTTCAATGCTCTACATGGCATGTTCATCTTCCTCCTGCACTGCGCCCTGCAGAAGAAGGTGTGTGTGTGTGTGTGTGTGGCCTGTGTTTGGCCTCCTAACCTGGTTTCTCACACAGTGTTGTGTGTTTAACAGGTGCAGAAAGAGTACGGCAAATGCTTGCGTCAATCACCCTGCTGTGGCCACGCCTCCTCCACCGGTTCCCATGGTTCCCTCAAGAGCTCCGCCCACCGAGGCAACAATCGTTACTACGGCGGCAGCCAATCACGACACGCGCCTGCACAAAGACAGGTAATACACACATGTGTGTTTGTGTATGTGTGTGTCTGTAACACTGTCTGAAGTATCAGGAGTTTACTCACCTGTGGCTTAAATCTCACCTGTGTGTGTGTGTGTGTGTGTGTGTGTGTGTGTGTGTGTGTGTGTGTGTGTGTGTGTGTGTGTGTGTGTGTGTGTGTGATCAGAGTCGCATCAGGAGGATGTGGAATGACACTGTTCGACGGCAGACAGAATCGTCCTTCATGGCAGCTGAGATCAACAACACACCCACACTCACCCGAGGTGAAATACACACACATACTGTATACACACTCTCTTATGCAAAGTTGTGCTTTTGTTGAAATAAAAATATTAATAAAAAAATACATTTAATACATAAATTATTTTAAAATGAATAAATTTGATTAAAAATAAATAAATAATAATAATAATAATAGCAAATAGTAAAATATTAATATAAAAAAAACGAGTTAAATTGTTACCAGTACATTATATAAATATAGATTTATTAAAAAAATATATAATTTACATTTATTTTAAAAAATCATAAAAATCATAATAAAATTGTTACGCTTATATATACATTTGAAAAATTATTTTAAAATTTAAAGGGTTAGTTCACCCAAAAATGAAAAAGATGTCATTAATGACTCACCCTCATGTCGTTCCAAGCCCGTAAGACCTCCGTTCATCTTCAGAACACAGTTTAAGATATTTTAGATTTAGTCCGAGAGCTTTCTGTCCCTCCGTGGAAAATGTATGTACGGTATACTGTCCATGTCCAGAAAGGCAATAAAGACATCATCAAAGTAGTCCATGTGACATCAGTGGGTTAGTTAGAAGTTTTTGAAGCATCGAAAAAACATTTTGGTCCAAAAATAACAAAAACTACGACTTTATTCAGCATTGTATTCTCTTCCGGGTCTGTTGTCAATCCGCGTTCACGTTAATATTAAAAAAATATCCGCGTTAATATAAAAAAAAAAAATATATATATATTAATATTAATTAATTATTAAATATTTTAATATTTTATATTATAAAATTATAAAAAATAATTTATATTATATTATATAAAAATATATTATATTTTAATATTAATATTTTTTTATATAAAAAAAAAAAATTATTAGTAATAGCAAACTAAAAAAATATTAGTAATAAAAAAGTATATTAAAAATATGAATAAAAACTGCACCCTTTGTTGAGCTCCATTTGTCTTTTTTACATGGAAAAGTCATGGGGATTTTTTTCTTGGCACAAGCAGGATGTTTTTTGGTTTTTTGGGGATTTGTTAGAATAGTTTCTTCAGAACCTCACACACAAACAGCACCATGTCACGACAGCTGAAATGTCTCCTCTGTAAGGGCCATGCTGTTTCTCCTCAGGCACTATGGGTAATCACCTCCTAGCCAATCCAATGCTTCAGACCCGCTCTGGCTCCTCCCCTTACAACACCTTATTGGCTGAAACATTCAACCCGCCCTCACCTGCAGTTTTCAACGCCACTGGTCAGTGTGTGTGTGTGTGTGTGATGAAAAACATTTTGTGTGTTTTCTCTAAATGTGTGTATCTGTATTCACTTGTTTCTCCTTTCTTCCTGTCTGACTCTCTTTGTGAACCGATCTACAGGCACGTTCAGAAACTCAAGTACGAGACACGTGTTCTTTCTCTCTGTCTGTGTTTCTGTCATATCCATGCTTCTCCTTCATCTTCCCCTCAGTAATATATAATTCACTCACTTCAAGCACGCCAAAAATCATTTACAAACCCTAGTGCCTCATTTATCCAAGACTTTTACGGCACACTCAGACACGCACATCAGATTTTCCGGTGTTTTAGATGTCTGTTACTACAGAGATGGTGTATTAACATGAATAACAGAGACAGACTGAGACTATAAAATAAAGTTAAGCAGCACTGGGGGACTCAGAAACACCTCGATTTAATAATGTCTGACAGCTGGTTTGCAATGACGTGAAGGTGAGTAACTAATGAAAAAGCGTTCGTTATTTCTCTTAAGTGTGAGCACACTGTCGAGAGACATGACAGAGCAGGTGTTATTGGGGAATTTTGCTTATTTTATGTGCATGAGAGAACGCAAGCATTAGATGCATCTCTGTATTTACACATTCATGGGCCTGAAACTGCTCACTCATTCAGTATCAATTACATATCAATGCAATATTCACTTAATGGTGTCACATCCTGAAAAAAAACTACCTTAACCCTCATCCTTCCCTTGAGGAAAATCATTTCTGATTTTTAAAAAAAACATTTTTTATTGAGTGTTCATCAGAGGGGTCCAAGACCCCAGGAACCAAATAATGAACCAAAAATGACCTTGAACCAAAAAATGCAAAAAACAAACAAAAAATGTTATGGATTCGAGGAGTTTTGTGGTTAAAATTAAAAAAAGTAACAAATCCTTCCCTCGCGGGTCAATTTGACCCCCTTAGGAATGAATGGAATGCTTCAGTACAAATAAAAAACCTAAAAATGCTCAAAATTTTAACTAAAAATGCTAATGCTTTTATGTCTGAATGCATACTGAGAGAAGCTGACTTTAGGCTCGTTTGCTCCATATAGAGCTATAAGGCCATCTAGTCATGAAATATCATGTTATATTATTTATTTTCCACAAGAGGTCGGCAAAGACACCCAATGTAAGATATTTTGAGCTGAATTAAAAGGGTTATGCATGAAAGTTATTTTGAATTTAAGTTAAAGGTATTTGAGGAATGTGCTTAAATTACTAAATTACTATTTATTTTTTAGTTATTGATCAAATCTAGTAATTTAAAGGTAAATAAAATACATACAAATAACAAAAAATCTCCCCCCAAAAAAATCATTTGATTGATTTTTTTTGTCAAAAATGATTTTTTGTTCATATTATCAAAATGAAATAAAATAAGCTTTCTGTACAAAAAATAAAAATAAAACGAAGTATAATTGTAGGGCTTCGGCTCATTTTGACCCGCGAGGGAAAGATTTGTTACAGAACGCGAGGGAAGAATGAAGGTTAAGCTCAGAAATGTTGAATTTAATTACTAAAATCGTGTTGTGTAACGGAGCATTTCTCTCCTTCCTGTAGAGGGCACCCTGTCGCGCAGCCGCGAGTCATGTGGGCTGGAGGGAGTCCGACTGAACGGGAACTACAACAACAGCTACTCGCTTCACGGAGGGAGCTCAGACCTGCTGGGGGGCGTTCCTGTGGGGTCAGGGGGCGTGTCCGGAGAAGTCAGCCCCGCCCTTTTGACACCTAGAGGGGCGGAGCCTTCAACCGGTTTGAGGCGGAATCTTTCTGATGCAGCGGCATTGGAGAAGATGATAATATCCGAGCTGGTGCAGAGTAACCTGCGCCCTTCCACCGATCGATATGGCAATGGAACGAATTCGACAATGACGAACTATGCCACGTCGACGGGTCACCGGGAGCCTCCGCAACGGCCCTTGCCTCGCCCGCCTCCGCCACCCCCGCAAGATGAGGACGAGCTGCTGTACAAAGCACTCGAAAAGCCCCGCCTCCCGGATAAGCCCCGCCTCCCGGATAAGCCCCGCCTCCTTGAGCACGCCCAGTCTGTGTTCTACCAGAGCGAAGAGGACTCGGAGAGTTACTCAGCGGAGATCACTGACGGCGTGGGCGGGGCCGGACCTGACTCCGCCTCCCTGTACGCACGGGACCGCGATTCGTCCTATCCCGACAGCAGTCCTGAGGCGCTGGGGGCGGAGCCTCACCCCACGCTCCCGCCAGACGAGCTGTACTTCAGCGCGGGACGTCAAGCGCACATCTCCGCCTTCTACCAGCCTCCGCCTCGCAGGACCAACGACGAGCCTCGACTGGGACTCCAGCCCTCGCAGGGGGACGGCGACGGACAAATGCAACTGGTGACCAGTCTGTGACTAGGGCGCTGGTGACCAGGACACGCAGATCTGGAGGAGGACAATGAGGGGGGATGACTTCGACATTACCATCATCATCATCACGAGTAGTATCAGGGCGAATCCCAATGAAACCTCAAGTCCGGCTCGTACCTCACTCCAAAACTCCTAGGAAAGACTTCCGTTGTGAAATATGAGCCAGACATGTTTTCGTTGAGATTCCTGCATCAGTATGAAGCTACTTGCAGATAACGATAAACAACTATGGCTTGTCCTCAGATCTCCCAAAAGGAGCATTGTGGTGAAAGCCTTGGGAAGATCCCTGTTTAGATGATGATGATGATGATGATGAAGATGATGTTGGCTTCCTCCTCCACGTCTCTGTTTCCTGGTCGCCCGCACACCCACCCTGCTCATCTCACTGCCATTCAAGCACATCAGTCCTTTCTAAGAAGTCGTCTTCTTATCGGGTAGTTTTTCCTCCATTCGTGCATCCTCCATCTCTTCCCTGCTGAGAAACCCAGTTTAAACCAGTCTGAGGTGGTTGTCCAGTCTCCCGTCCTGGGGTGCGTTTACCAAAGCCAACTATGGTCGCAAGTTCCATCGTTATCAATAGAGTTCAATGGAAATTGCGATTGTAGTTGGCCAACGAGGCTTTTTGGGAAACGCACCCTTAACCGAGCTGGTTTGTTTGCTGGTTTTGGGTGGAAGACCATCTGAAAACCACCTCAGGCCGGATTAAGCTGGTTTTTCAGCAGGATCTCTTTCGTTCAGGGTGGTGTGGTGTATGAGTGTCAGACCTTTATCAGAATGTGATAACACTTACACCAGAGACCGCAGCTCTTATACATGCCAAAAAAAAATAATCACACACTTACACTCTTGGGGAGCGACTACAGTCAGGAGTCACGCTCTCAACGTCATAGAGGTCAAAGGTTACGAGTCACGTCAACCAGACTATTGTTTTTCAGCAGCGTGGCGGATAAAAGAACACAAACGAACTGCCAACCAATCGTCTGCTTCGGTGTTGACACCGACCAATCACTTTGCCGGGTTTTGAGGACGTTGACGCAAAGCTCCGCCCCCTTTCCTGTGTTTAAGTAAGTTGATCAAGGATTTGATGATGTTCAACCGAGCGACGGGTGCTCGCAAACTTCCTGTAAATATGAACTGAGAGACGCGACGTCTCTGGACATGCTTCTCTTTCACTTATGAGTTTATGGTTGAAAAAAGTCTTAAAGAATATGTAGATGATCTGATGACACTGTCTCCTCTTTCAGTCTTTTTCTCACTCTGTCTCTTTCGGTCTTTCCCGCTCTCTGAGAGTGTTTCATGTAAAAAAGATAAGAAATGTTTTTTAACCAAAATAAAATGGACAAAAGCAAAGAGATGCTGTACTCTTCTTCAACTAACCTGCCTAAATAACCCACTGCCAAATATCGTTCAGCAGGAGGTCAAGGTTCAGCTGGTGAACAGGTAGATGTCAACAAGCACTTTTCTACGTTTGGAGACATTCAGAAGCAGCCATGCTTTTTGGGTGAGAGACAATTTTTGTGATTTTTAGCATCCTGTGAGTATTAAATCTTATTTTTGCAGTACGTCTAATATGTAACCAATTGTTTATAAGTCTTTATTTTAAGTTTATTTTTAGTTTATAAGTTTATCTTAGTTTAGGGTTGCTGAGTTCAGGACTTGTTTTGTCATTTAAAATAATTTGTTACACAGAAGGGAACCAGTTGTTCTATTTTGTAATCCGTTCTCAAACATCAACCACAGACACACACACAGTGAGGACAACGGGAATCCCTACTCATGTTAAAGTTTCAAAAGAAAGAGGTGAGTCACACAGATGTTACATTAAACCACATTATTTGACTCAAATAAAACTAGCTCATTGAGAATCTTATTTTTAACTTGACAAAATGTTTCATAAGGGTTATTCATAAACCCTGGGAGGATTCATTAATGTCATCCACATGCAACAGAGCAACTGGAGCTGATTTAAACATACAGCATGACTAATTATACTCTTTTAACATAGTCACTGATGAAAACCAGTCATGAAACATTGACCTTTATCACAGTTACTCCTCACATGTCCAGCAATGATGAGGATAAGTCTTAAACCAATTTTATTTAAAAAAGTGTCTTTTAACTAGTTTTTCCAGGTAAATACTTAAAGGAGTAGTTCACTTCATAATTTAAATTTCCTGATAATTTACTCACCCTCATGTCATCCAAGATGTATCATGTCTTTCCTGTGTTAAATGAAGGTTTTTGAGGAAAACATTCCAGGATTTTCCTCCTATAGTGACTTCAATGGGGTCCAACGTGTTGAAGGTCCAAATGTGAGTTTCAGTGCAGCTTCAAGGGGCGTTTTCACACCTGAAGGTCCGAACCAAAGGTCATTGTCAGAAGTTCTAGTTTAACTATCTGAAATCTCTTCATAGTCCAAGGCTTACCTATGCACACAGTATATGATTCCTTTGTATGAATGTAATGACCACATCTGCTCTTCATTAATGTGGACCTCAGTGGATTCAGCGGCACAGGAGGAGATCTAGCCGGAAACTGCCCATTTATAGATTTGTTACACAATGTATATATATATGTATGATGTAACGTATGGTTCTATTGATTGAAGTTGTAAGACTCCCCTTATATTCTTCCTTTATATGCTAGACAAAATAATGGATAAAGTTGAAGCTGCTTTGGTTTCCCCAGCGCTGGTTTTATTATTCATTCATCTGCTAATTAAAGACCGGTTAAGAAAAGGCACTTTTGTTGGACTCTTAGGGCGTTTTCACACCTGAAAGTCTGCACCCAGGTCCGAAGCAAAGTTGTTTTGATCAAGCGGCAACCTCCCTGTCTCTCTCTTGAAACCAACACGGAAGTGAATTAAACGGCAATTCATCAACTGGCTGCTTGAGGCCGGCTGCAAAAGTGAGTCAAATCTGCATCTCCCCAAAAAGTGAGTCAAATCTGCATCTCCCCAAAAAGTGAGTCAAATCTGCATCTCACCAAAAAGTGTCTTTGGTCTATACAGTTAATTTTGCCCTTCATGACAACTGTGAGGGGGGTGAATTTTTTTATAACTCATCCGTTTAAATCATATTAAGCCTTAAATTTCTGCATAGTTAAGGGTGTGTCCACTTATGAGTGACAGGTGGATTCCCGCTGCTGTGGTCATTAGTCATCATTAGCCGTTTTTCTGCTGTCTGTTAGCCGTCACATTACCTCAGCTCATTGTCTGACTGTAAAAATCAGGGGGCCAATGTTTCGGAAAACACTGAAGCTTCCCCGGGCGCCGCCATTGGCTAGCGGACCCCCACCTGCTGTTAGCATTCCATTGACTCCCATTCATTTTGGCGTCACTTTGACAGCGAATAACTTTACATCTGAGGCGTTTAAAGACTCCATTTGTCCATTATTTATTTCTAAAGAAACACGAAAATGTATAAAAGGCTCCATTACCTTGTATCTTACGTTATGGCCCCGTAGAAGCAGTTTTTGTAAAAATAGGCTAACGATTGCGTCATAACCACGAGACTCTCTGTCGCACAGTAGAGAGATTACCGTATGGACGGGAGGAGAAGCTCGCGGGCAATCGGGAGGACGTGGAGGCAAAATGACAAAGTTATTAATGAGAATACTTAGCAAAAGTTTCTCCTGCTCCTACACTGTTAGACCTTACCAGGTTTTTTTACAGTAAAATAATTGTGCAGTTCTTTACTGTAATCTACAGTATGTTACTGTAAAATGCACTAAAACTCGAGTTAACTAATTTCACTTGCAGAAACCGACTGCCTTAAATTGACCAACTGTCAGTATTTTTTTATATTGTTATTTAAAAATAAAAAAATGTTTTTGTAAGGAGGAATTTCTGGTATATATGGAGACATTGAGAGGGATGAAAAGTCCTAAAGCAGTGTATTCTTTATTGGAAGATTTTACAATCTTCTAAAAGACTTTTTACTTTGTCTTTAACTTGCTTACTGTTGAGAACTTTATGCATATTGTGATGTGATGATTTAATGTAAGCTCAGTCTTGTTTGTAAAACTTTCAGTTATTAATTCCATTTCTGTTAATGTTCTACAAATATATTACGAATACAAAAATCATAATTAAAAAACAAAAACATGCAGGTCATGTGACCATTAACATGATGTGACCATTTCAAAATCTCAGGGCTACTACAAAATAAAATATTTACAAAACGTTGCAGAAACATATCATCTGAGGAAAACATGAGTGTAAACGCGCCACAGCTCCAGTAGAGGTCGCTTGTCAGTGTGTGTGAGAGAGAGAGAGAGAGAGAGAGAGAGAGAGAGAGAGAGACTCCAACGGTCACCACATGATCGCGGGAAACACCACATTTACCGAGACTTGACTTTTAACTTCTCTTTAATTACAATCTATACCACAAAAGTATACACCTTTAACACATTACTACATTAATAGCATATCCAGATAAAAAGTCTTAAAAAAAAAACATAAAAATAAAAATAAAAAACAGCTTCTTTTACAACAATACATTACATCCTCCCTCTTCATTGGGTTTACATAAAACATTTTCAATCCCCCATAAGTAGAAGAAAGAATCGGTATCATTCACCAGTTCATAATACTTATACTCCATAACCAGCCTACTCTTTACCAGAGCTCTGAACATGTCCAAAGGGTCATTTTCGCTATTAAACTTCATTTTTCTCTTTCTTGTCAGCCAAATTGCCATTTTTGCCATACCAAATAAAACATTTATCAAGACAATTTTGCTTTTATTTGAGGTGCTAGTTTTTGGTCCAAAAATAAAAAAAACTATTTGTAAAAATGAAACCAAAATCATGACACAAATCTTTTAACACACCCATAATTCCTGCTAGCCTAAAACATTCAATAAATATATGAGACACTGTTTCCGGTAGCCCACAAAACAAACACTCTTCTCCTTGCAAAGGATTTAGATGAACTTTATAACGGTTTGTTGCTAAAATCCAATGAGAAATCCTCCATTGCAAATCTCCACTTCTTTTCTCAATTGGCATCTTATACAAAGTCCTCCAACATCCTTTTGGAGAGGCCCCTGATTCAACTAAATTAGTCCATTTGGTCTCAGGAAGATCTTGCAATGCTCTTAAATTTAAATATTTTACACAAACAAGATAAAAAGCCTTCTTAGATATTGTGTCAAAGAGACTAATTTCAGGTGTTGCAAAAGACAGTAATCTTCCATCACCCTCCTGCCAGTCTCCTACATTTACACCCACCCTGATGCTGGGAAATACGGTCTCAACCATTTCTGATTGCACAGGTACAGTAAAAAAACTCCTGCATCTCAGCAAATAGTTTTTCAACACTCCTAACAGAATGAACACCAATCTTCGAGGCCAGTGTTTCTGCAGAAATCCATTTGCCCCTCGGCAGAAGATGACAAAGTTTACATATTCCTGCTTTAACCAAGCTTGTGCAAACACCTTTAGATTTTAACATCGCACTGGATAAAAGCGGATTAAAAATCAAAGGCTCTTCAAGCACCCACTCATGGGTTATTTCAGACAGCTCTCTTTTAACAATAAATATTTGCCACACATTTAAGACAGATGCATAAAAGGAAGAGAGTCCATTAAAATCTACTTCCTTCAAATTCATTAAGAATAGGTGTCTATCCAAGTTCATCCGCACCACTCTTCTTAGTAAAGCACAAGCTATTTCAGTCCAGTTCTGCGGCTGATTATATAGGAGTCTTTTCACAATCAGCAGCCTGAACGCAGCTACCTTGGACTGAATGTCCATAAGGCCTTGACCTCCTTCGTTTAACTGCAGATACAGTACTGCTTCTCTTAACCAGTGTTGTCCATTCCAAAAGAAATTAACAAACACTCTCTGAATTTCATTAATGAGTCCATCAGGTGGGTTTAACACAATTAATTTATGCCATAAAATAGAGGCAGCAAGATTATTAATGACCAGTACTCTCCCTCTATATGATAATTGAGGCACAATCCACATCCATTTTGATAGTCTATTACAAATTTTATCTTTAACACCTTCCCAATTTTTTCTTTGATATACCTCTGAACCCAAAAAGATGCCTAAAAACTTAAAACCATCTTTTTCCCACCTTACGTTTCCAGGGATAACAGGTTTTACATTGTCATTACAACATTCCTCTTTTTCATTGCACCAAAAAGCTTCTGTTTTATTCCAGTTCAGTTTAGCAGAAGACGCTCTCATATATAAAGAGATACTGTGAATGACAACATCAATATCTCTTTGATCTTTCACGATCACAGTTATGTCGTCTGCATATGCTGTTAACTTAAACGCATTGCAGCAACCATCCACCTTTAGACCAGACAGTTCTTTTCTTAACATATGTAGGAGTGGTTCCGCTGCTAATGCGTATAACTGACCGGACAGTGGGCATCCTTGTCTTATGCCTTTAAGCAAACTTATTGGTTTACTTAACCCACCTCCTATTTTTAGAACACAAGAGGCATTCATGTATAAGAGTTTGATCCATGACATAAAACCATCTCCAAACCCAAAAGCCGTCATTGTATCATACAGAAAACCATGATCCACTCGATCGAATGCTTTCTCCTGATCTAGGAACAGAAAGCCAACATTCACTTCATGTTGTTTTGAGTAATCTAGAATGTCTCTGATCATAAAAATATTGTCATATATGGATCTTTCTGGGATGCAGTACGCTTGATCTTGATGAATTACCCCTCCTAAAACAGTTTTCAGCCTATTTGCCAACACTTTAGCAATTAGCTTATAGTCCGTTGTTAGGATTGACACCGGCCTCCAATTTTTAAGATTACTCAAGTCCCCCTTTTTTGGTAAAAGTGTTAATACTGCCCGTTGGGAACTTGTGGGAAGACGTTTTTCTTTAAAACACTCTTGAATCACCTCGTACAACTCTCTTCCGATGTAGTTCCACAGAGCTTTAAAAAAGTCCACTGATAGTCCATCAATTCCAGGTGCTCTCCCAGGCTTCATCTGTTTAACGGCATCAGTCAACTCCTCAAATGATACAGAACTGTCCAAATTCTCCCTCTGTGTTTTAGTGAGAGAAGGCAACTGCTGCAGTATCTGTGACACACATTCAGGATCCGTTTCTTCTTTTCTGTACAAGTCTGAATAAAAGTCCACCGCAATCTTTCTCATTTCTCTTGCCTCAAAAGTCTTTTGTCCATCGGGTTTTGTCAGACAATACATTTCATTTTGTTGTTTTGACACCTTTTCTAAATTAAAAAAATATGCAGTGGGAGCATCTATCTCCTGTACAGACATAAATCGTGACCTTATCAGGGCCCCTTTTGCCCGCACTTGCAACAACTCTTCTAGATCACGTTTCTTTTCATCCAACATGTCAGCTGAACAAGCATTAGATTTCTGAATCATACCAGATGTAATGTGGAAAATCTCTTGTTCTATTTCAGAAATATTTTGTTTAATTTTTCTTGTTGAAAAACATGTATACTGCTGACAAAATATTTGTATTTGTGTCTTTCCTATTTCCCACCATTGTATCAAATTATCAAAATCCTTTTTCTTAGAAACCCATTCCTTCCAAAACATTTCAAATTTCTCAATGAACTCTTTTTCATTGAGCAGCCGCATGGAGGGGGGCTTGGCGGGAAGCAGACTGAGGAGGCCGCACGGATGGATGACCATCGGTGCCGGACCCGAGTCTGCTTCAGGTGGTCGAAGCCACACCGCCAAAGAGCCCAGCCCGGGACATGGGGAAGTTGAGAAAATTCATTCTCAGACCGCCCCACATCAACCTGGCTAAACCCATGTCTGGACCACATTAGTGGGCATCACCTGACCCAGGATCACGCAGGTACCGATGTCGCCTGAGCGAGGTCAGTAGTGTGCGTGGCGGAACAACCAGGCCCGGCATGGGAGGCATAGCGTCCCAGGATGGGGGCGTGGTTAGAGTTTCCGCGTTCTGTCAGGGTTGGCCAGGGAAGGACTAGCGTTCCACTGCGGCCGGTTCAGACAGAACTCCCGGGACAGCACTGCATCGAAGGCGCAGGCGACACACAGCACTGCACGACTGTGTCACGATAGTGACAGAGAACATACAGACCATGATCGCTGCGCGATCAAGCAGCGAAGGCGGAGGACGCCCGCGGGCCGCGAAAAGTCACGTGGACTCTCGCGGAGCGGAGGCGTCCTAATGCACATCCGGACGAAGCCTACAGCGCTCGGGGGGAGGGCAGCGCCACTCCAACCGATGCTTTCAGCTGTCCGGGAAAGCATGGCTGACAGCTCTGAATCAGTCCCGGCAACGATGGCACTCCCGTGGGAGGCAACGTAGCCGAACTTCATTTCCAGAGAAATCAAGCCCGCCTTGTGATGCTGTGAGTGACATGAGATCATCTGCCGGAGCCCCGAATAAAACACTGGGTCCCCGAAGGAAACCAGGCATATGCAGAAGCTCCACGGTTTGCAATGTGGAGGGGGGTGTGGCCCGAGGAATGACTCGTCGGTTGTTGTGCCACACCGTAACCCTCAGATCACCCTGGCCACCAGCCAAAGTATCCCCTCTCGAGGAAAAGATCAATTGGGGTGTGGCAGAGGGGACTCTACTCACATGGAGATCATTGAGTCTTGATCTATAAACAACGCGATGGTCATGTTCCCGCAATGAAAACATGACTCATCCACGAGCGCTGCCGAGCGTGATTAAGCCCAACACGCGAAACAGCGCCCGCGACCGTTAAGCAGATGAATCACGCACACACATCCAGGAAATAGAAAATACACGGGCGAACCGTCTTGAAAAAGACGTGCCGCGTGCAGCTCTTTTAGAGATTGGAAAAGCTCAACAGAGTGCTGAAACGCCCAGGGAGAAACACACTCACTGTCGGCAGATCACTGCACAGACCAGCAGCAGGAAATGCGATCTCGCTGGAATCCGCCGTCACACCAACACTCTGAAGAGCCGCTCGTCTCGAAGAGATTTGAGATGACATTCAAAAGGCTTGTGGAGTGAAGTATTAAACTTGGCTCCGAAGCGAAAACATATCTGCATGTTGCCAGCGCACTTCCTTATATACCCCCAGGGTGGGGCGGAGATACGCTATGCAAATTCCGCAGACCCATGGCATTTTTATTGCCATTGGCTCGTTTTATATACTCGAAGATGATAGGCTTTCTAAGCGAAACCTCATTCGTCGTCATCCGACGTAACTCGGAGTGACAACGAAAGGGAACACAGAGATATCACAATTTAGCACGTGAATCTCAACAATGGTGGCAATATACAGTGAGGAAAATAAGTATTTTAACACCCTGCTATTTTGCAAGTTCTCCCACTTGGAAATCATGGAGGGGTCTGAAATTGTCATCGTAGGTGCATGTCCACTGTGAGAGACATAATCTAAAAAAAAAAAAATTCCAGAAATCACAATATATGATTTTTTAACTATTTATTTGTATGATACAGCTGCAAATAAGTATTTGAACACCTGTCTATCAGCTAGAATTCTGACCCTCAAAGACCTGTTAGTCTGCCTTTAAAATGTCCATTTATTATCCTAAATTAGATGCACCTGTTTGAGGTCGTTAGCTGCATAAAGACACCTGTCCACCCCATACAATCAGTAAGAATCCAACTACTAACATGGCCAAGACCAAAGAGCTGTCCAAAGACACTAGAGACAAAATTGTACACCTCCACAAGGCTGGAAAGGGCTACGGGGAAATTGCCAAGCAGCTTGGTGAAAAAAGGTCCACTGTTGGAGCAATCATTAGAAAATGGAAGAAGCTAAACATGACTGTCAATCTCCCTCGGACTGGGGCTCCATGCAAGATCTCATCTCGTGGGGTCTCAATGATCCTAAGAAAGGTGAGAAATCAGCCCAGAACTACACGGGAGGAGCTGGTCAATAACTTGAAAAGAGCTGGGACCACCGTTTCCAAGGTTACTGTTGGTAATACACTAAGACGTCATGATTTGAAATCATGCATGGCACGGAAGGTTCCCCTGCTTAAACCAGCACATGTCAAGGCCCGTCTTAAGTTTGCCAATGACCATTTGGATGATCCAGAGGAGTAATGGGAGAAAGTCATGTGGTCAGATGAGACCAAAATAGAACTTTTTGCTCAAATTCCACTAAACGTGTTTGGAGGAAGAAGAATGAGGAGTACCATCCCAAGAACACCATCCCTAATGTAAAGCATGGGGGTGGTAGCATCATGCTTTGGGGGTGTTTTTCTGCACATGGGACAGGGCGACTGCACTGTATTAAGGAGAGGATGACCGGGGCCATGTATTGCGAGATTTTGGGGAACAACCTCCTTCCCTCAGTTAGAGCACTGAAGATGGGTCGAGGCTGGGTCTTCCAACATGACAATGACCCGAAGCACACAGCCAGGATAACCAAGGAGTGGCTCTGTAAGAAGCATATCAAGGTTCTGGCGTGGCCTAGCCAGTCTCCAGACCTAAACCCAATAGAGAATCTTTGGAGGGAGCTCAGACTCCGTGTTTCTCAGCGACAGCCCAGAAGCCTGACTGATCTAGAGAAGATCTGTGTGGAGGAGTGGGCCAAAATCCCTCTTGCAGTGTGTGCAAACCTGGTGAAAAACTACAGGAAACATTTGACCTCTGTAATTGCAAACAAAGGCTACTGTACCAAATATTAACATTGATTTTCTCAGGTCTTCAAATACTTATTTGCAGCTGTATCATACAAATAAATAGTTAAAAAATCATACATTGTGATTTCTGGATTTTTTTTTTTTTTTAGATTATGTCTCTCACAGTGGACATGCACCTACGATGACAATTTCAGACCCCTCCATGATTTCTAAGTGGGAGAACTTGCAAAATAGCAGGGTGTTCAAATACTTATTTTCCTCACTGTATATATTTTTTTTATTCATGCAGCAGTGCATGCTGGGAGTTTTATATTATCCTGGAACCCAGTATGCATTGCGACATGAAACTTTTGATTGTCACCATTGTTGAGATTCATGTGCTGATTGTTGATGTCTGTGTGTGTCTGAGTTAAGCAGGAGTTAAACATGTTTTAATGCACTATATGATTACGATATTCTTCAGAAAACCTTATTACATAAATATTGGTTTTATGTTGTAGATTTACAGATATATGCTAAATATTAAATAAATCTATTTCAAAGAATAAATACAGAAAAGATAAGAGAATCAGACATGTCCAGGATGATTGTGATATCATCAAAAAGCCAATAACACCTGATCATCTTCCTCTTGGCTCTTTCTTGCCATAACAAATGTGTTTTATAAACTCACTGTTACAGCAGCCAGAGAGAGGTGAATGGTAAGAAGTCAAGGGACAAGAGACCAACTAAAGCAAATACTGATCTCCATTATGGTGATAACAAACTTTATTATAAACTAAATCTCTGTTAATTCTCAACAAGAACTTTTGTACATGTCTGAAAGAAATAATCGTAAACTGGTTTCACACTCAGTGTTGCTGGAAGTCAGTTGTAGTTTTTGTGTTTCTCTTTTTTCTGTTCTTGTTTCTCTCTCCTTCAGTGATTCTGCTTATCAGGTGTTCATCAGTGTCTCAATTCACTCACTTCTTTTCATTCACTCTGTCAAGTGGACTATATTAGTGAACTAATGTAGGGAATAGTGAATGAGGGTATAGGGTGTGATTGGGAAAACAGACTCTCTGAGTGTCGACTTTGAGCGCTGTTAATTCACAGTATATTCCTGTAGGCTATTTTTGTTTTCTACGGTATATTACTGTTTTAATTTAAAATGGTATGATATTGTCAGAATTTGGCCTTTTTTTACAGCAAGGGATAACAGTGTAGCTCATGGACACCTCCTACTCAAGCTCTCCATCTCTGCAAATTTCGGAAGGGAATGATTCAGATTTCTCTTGGCACAGCTAGAAGACAGACAGGTTGCTCACGTCATATCTACGTCGTCGAGCTCAGCTTGAGTCTGCGCAGTACGCGCAGCCATCAGGAAGTGAGAGCTTCTAATTGACTTCACTTTTCACCGTTGAATCCAATGGGGTCGCTGTGTCCATTTCTTTTACTGTCTATGGTAAAAAATAAATAAATTCGGGAGTGACGCGCTGCCAAGATGGCGAAGCAGTCTACGAACTACGAACCCCAGTTAGTGAGGCCTACAAGTATTAACGCATGTAACTTAACTTAAGTCATAAACAATGTATACTCTAAATGAAACACTTCCTGATACAGATTAAATATTTTATTTGTTTACATGCACGTCATGGCTGTCGTGGGAAACTTAAGTTTGGTTTGTTAATTAACTCTTTCGCTGCCAAACACGGAATTTTCCGGGTTTTAGAAAAAAACGCTTCGCCGCCAAACACGGAATTTTCCGGGTTTCCGTGTTTTCGGTGGTATACGGTAAAGAAGACCCGTGCGCATGCTCTGAATGAGTATGGAACCTTTTGATCAAAGAATTTGATTGCAATCAGCTGCGATCGGCTCAAACATTTGGTGTATGTCAAAATATCTGAGACAAAATGAAGAGATCATATACGGCTGATCAAGTACTGGAGGTGCTGATGGATTCGGAGTCCGATCACTCCTTATTTGATAATTTTGCATCTGATCGGGATGAAGCAGTCAATGAGAGAGATGCAGACACAAGTTCTAGTCGTGATAGATTGTTCACACGTCGTTCTGGACGAAGACACGGTTCACCTGTGTCTGTGAGTCGAAGAGTGGACAGTGACAGTTCAGAGACAGACAGCGTTACTTCAGACAGTGAGTGGACGCATTCAAGATCTCGTTCGTCGTTCCCAGGTGGAAGAACGCGTAGAGGTAAGACAAGATGAGAAAATATATGAGAACGTGTTATATCTTTATGCACATGTAATTCACAATGTTGGATTATATATATATATATATATATATATAAACACTACAATGTTTATGTGTGAGTGTGCATGTATTTATGTGTGGCTGTGTGCATAAATATGAGTGCAATTCACAAAAAAATTTTTTTTAAAAAGGTGAAACTAATATATCATTTTGACTCATTACATGCAAAGTGAGATATTTCAAGCCTTTGTTATAATGTTTATTATGGCTTACATCTTATATAAACCCCAAATTCTAAATTAGAATATTGTGAAAAGGTTTTCATAAGCTGTAAGCCATAAAAGTTAGAACAAGTTATATGAGTCAATATATTATTAGTTTCACCTTTTTTTTCTTTTGCAAGAGTTTCACCTGTATATATATGTATGTGTGTATCTGTCTTTTTATTAAAAGTAATTCCAATTATTCATATAATTATTTACAGGTAGAACACAGCGAGGCAGAGGCAGAGGCCGGATGCGTCTACATCAACATGATGCTGCTGGTAACCAAACAAGGGCCACTGTGAGCCATCCAGCTGAAGATGCTGAACCTGATGATCCTGAGTGGCAAGAAATTAACTGGCAGCCAAAAAACATTCCCTTCACTGAGAATCCTGGGCCTATCGGTGATGCTGCTGCTCTTGAGTCAGAACAACCTGTAGACTTTACTGAGTTGTTCCTTTCTGATGAACTGATTCAGAACATTGTTGAACAGACCAACCTGTATGCAGATCAGTGCATTCAGGCTATGGGTGACACTTCTCAACATGCTAGATGTCATGCATGGAAGCCTGTCACAGTTTCAGAAATGAAAACCTTCATGGGGCTCCTTTTTCTCACTGGTATCATTCGTAAGCCTAAACTTGAAATGTACTGGTCTACAGATGACATGTTAGCTACCCCCTACTTCAACAAGGTCATGCCTCGCAACAGGTTTGAAATCATATGGACATTTCTTCACTTCAATGATAATACAACAAGGCCAGACAATTGTACTGACAAGCTGTACAAAATCCGTCCTGTCTTGGATCACCTTGTGTCCAAATTCCGCGAAATGTATCAGCCCAAATCTAACATTTGCATTGATGAGGGTATGTTTCTGTGGCGTGGACGCCTAGCTTTCAGGGTGTACAATCCCCAGAAACCCATCAAATATGGAGTAAAATCCTACATCTTGTGCGATTCTGAAACCGGCTACTGTTTTAACATGAAGCCCTATTGTGGGGAAAGCGCTACCCTGGGAGACACAGTTGTCTCTCTTCTTGATCGCCTAGCAGGTCATGGCTACAGATTGTTTATGGACAACCTATACAACTCTGTACGACTGTGTGAGCGCCTACTTGATGTGAAAACCCATGCATGTGGTACAATTAGGAAAAACAGAGGTGAACCGCCGGTCATTCGAGATGTCCGAAATGCTGACCTTAGGATTGGAGAAACAATCATGCGTCACAACGGAAATGTGATGGTCTTGGCATGGAGAGACAAACAAACTGTGAAAATGGTTACAACATTCCATCAGAACAACATGGAACGCACTGAGGTATGGCAGAGAGGCCACCAAGAAAAAGTTACAAAGCATAAACCAGCATGCATTGTGGAATACAATCATGAAATGAATGGCGTTGACAGACTAGACCAAAACATTGCGTACTACCCTTTTATCAGGAAGTCACAAAAGTGGACAAAGAAATTTGTCATGTATCTGTTTCAGATCAGTTTGTTCAACGCTTTTGTCATTTTCAAAGAGAAAAACCCACAGAGTAATTGTACAACTCTTCTCTCATTCATCCAGAGTGTTATAAAATCATGGACCAGCCAAGAGTATGCTAGTGGTGGGGAGAAAAGTGCTACTGAAAACACTCCAACAGCTACTGAAAACACTCCAAGAGCACCATACAAAACTGACCCAACAAACAGGCTGAATGTCAGTTTTGCGGTTCATGAACTAGTTCGAATCCTGCCCACTCCAAAAAAGAAAAACCCAACCAGAGGATGCAGAGTTTGTGTGCGTAACGGGTTGCGGAAGGAGACCTCCTTCTACTGCAAGAGTTGTGGTGTTCCCTTGCATCCTGGAAAATGTTACTCAATTTACCACTCAAAAGCAAGCTACATGGCCTAAATTTGAGTAATTTTACATTTATTTATAATTTTAATTTATTTTGGAAGGTTTTATATGCAATGGAAATGAAATCTCAATGTGTTCTGTTTGAAAATGCACTTGTTTTATTAAAATGCTTTTTTCTCAGCTTTTTGTCCAGAATGTGGTGTTTTTGACAAAACCTACCCATGTTCAAGTGGCAATAAAAAAGGAACAAATGAAGATAGAAAAAAATAGTTTTTTTTGTTTAAAAGCAGAGTCTTAGATCTTCATTTCGATATGTAGCATGTTCATATATTCATAGGAGAAAATTTTTTGTGGGCCATTAAAATTTAGCGAAAATCGTCAAAAACCCTGGCGCTGGCTGGCAACTTTTTTTAAAAAGGCTGGCGGTGAAAGAGTTAAGGATAAAAAGATATAGTTGCAATAAATATTGTGTTGCTTTTGCTGAAAGTTTACATACACAAATGTATTTTTTTATTATTATTTAAAAATAAAAAAATGTTTTTGTAAGGAGGAATTTCTGGTATATATGGAGACATTGAGAGGGATGAAAAGTCCTAAAGCAGTGTATTCTTTATTGGAAGATTTTACAATCTTCTAAAAGACTTTTAACTTTGTCTTTAACTTGCTTACTGTTGAGAACTTTATGCATATTGTGATGTGATGATTTAATGTAAGCTCAGTCTTGTTTGTAAAACTTTCAGTTATTAATTCCATTTCTCAGGTCATGTGACCATTAACCGACATCAGAGAACCCCGAACATGCGAATGTGTTAGTTATTTTTATGTGTGATTCAATGCGATTATTAAAGATTCTTTCAAAATCTCAGGGCTACTACAAAATAAAATATTTACAAAACGTTGCAGAAACATATCATCTGAGGAAAACATGAGTGTAAACGCGCCACAGCTCCAGTAGAGGTCGCTCGTCAGTGTGAGAGAAAGAGAGACTCCAACGGTCACCACATGATCGCGGGAAACACCACATTTACCGTGTGTTTTAATCCAGACTCGGAATGATGATCATGTAAAGTTACTCATCTGAGGCTACACTGAAGGAATCCTCTCCTCTGCAGGTCAGGGTTTGTGACTCATAGACATTATCTTCTTGTTTCTCGCTGTTATTACAGAATCACGCAGCTGCTCTTCGACTCTCAGTCCGGCTGAGGGAGTGTGCTCCCGCGGGAAAGAGACGTCAATGCATAACCTCTATTAGCCATAATTAAAAAAATATATTAATAATTAATATACACAGATTTTGTGACTCAGATAAGGTGTTGTGGCCCAGGTCTGGCAAACAGGAGCGGTCCACCCAAGGGCCGTCATTCCAGCTTCATGTGTGTGCCAGATCATCTTTCCATGGGTTAGCAAGAGTAGGGTGTGATTCGGGACACAGTCCGAGTCTCTGGTCATTTAAGGACAACTGGCGATTCCTAGCGTAAATCAACACAAGCTCATGATATTGTCTCTAGATGTCTCGTGACTTGGCACACAACTTCATGGCTAGATCACTGCATTTGCACGGCTGATGCACATGATTCTAGAGAGGCCATAAAAATTAATTATGAATTTGCCACTACTGATCATGTGCCTTTTTCTTTATCTGTAAGTCTAGGCAATATACCTGCTTTTGTGTCTGTAGATAACGTGTGTGGGGAAAATAGATTGGTCTAATCTGAATGAGGAGGACCTTAACCCTCTGGGGACCAAGGTGTTTTTGGAGCCCTTGAGATGTTCTGACATGCCTTGAAATTTGTGCTTTTTTCAGTTATTTATAAACATGTTAATGGCAAAGGTGTAAAATCACTCTATATAGCACAAACAGGGCTACCAAAATATGCGGGCAACGTGTATGTAGATGTTTGTATTTTTAAGAGAATAATGTTTATGCGTGGTTATTGGAAAAAATAAAAATGAAAGTGGCTGAATTAAGACCACAAAACACATATTAAATATGTGTCCACAAGACTTTTGTCTAATTGATGTTGTACCTTTGAGTACTGGCTTCAAAATTATGTGAAAATAGTCTTGCTTTATCGTTCACAAAAAAAAATACATTGATTTAAATGGTGTAAAACAGGTTTTGCTTGGAAAGCCAATATGCGAGGGGGGCGTGAAGGAGTAGTTTACACCTGGGTTGTCCCACCCACTCTGCATAATGACTCTGCATAATTAGCCATTCATTCAGGTGTGACACTGACTGAGCCACAATGCAAGGACAATGTATTTAGAAGAATACTTATATTGACCATTTAAGATTTCGCTTACATCTATCTTGTAAATATGTTTAGCTATTTTATTAAAAATGTTACAATTACAACAATAATTACAATTTCAACAATATTTCAAGTCTACTCTTTCTTTGTAAAAAAAAAAAAAAGAAAGAAAAAAAAGGTTATAGGCCTACATTTTATCATATGTATTCATTAGTTTGAATATAGCCAACATTGGAACATCTAACATCTTAGTCTATGACTTTATTTTTGACAAAAATAGTGTGACTAACGCCTGACTAACGTTGTTTTATTGAAATATCAGGGCATATAAATGTTAATTTACGTTGCTTATACAAATACATTTTATTTCAACATATTCCAGTCGATTTTTACTCATCTCAGTAGGCTATGGCAAAGCAGTTTATTCTTTCACACACAGACACGCGATTCATATTTAGGCTAAACACTCACAAATATGTACCCTTCATTCATCTCACAGAAACGCGAGTCATATTATAGAAATGCGATTCATCTTTTTGCGGTTTATAGGCCTACACTAACGTTATTCCATAACGTTATTCCACACTTGAGAAAAGAAAACAGCCTACCTCACTCCTCAGCGCGATCTGCTGCTCATATCAGGATATTTCTCCTCATCAGCACTGTGGAAACTTTTCTCCATAAAGGCTATAATGTCTCACTCGCGAGTCGCGACGTGCTTTGTTTACAGCTGATGTGGGCGTTTCACAGACTGAAATGGTTCTCAGAATTTGCATTTGAATAGCGCGCGCTCTCCGGGGAGTGGTCAAATTACTGTGAATCATCTCGTAATGAGGTCGACTGGAGTCGCTCTCTTTGTATACAGATTACAGAAACTAAGAATATTTGTTTTTTATATAAATAACTTCATTTAAAAGATGCGATCTCAAGCTTTATGCCCGTGGGTCTGTTTGCCTGTTTGACTGAATTTTCGCGGAGTTATAGATCATTTTCGAACGCGTTTCAAACGGGAGTTTACTGACAGAGAGAAGGCAGAAATCGCATCATCTTAATTTTTCTTTATTTGTCAAAAAGCAAAACACTTTATTTTTATTGTGAGTATACAGAAAAAAAAATAGAAACTGAACAGGATCGATTGATGTATTACACGAAAATGAAAGATCAAAATTAACAGAGCATTTAGTGTTTATTTTCATTGCTAAAAAAAAAAAACGAGCAAAACGCGCGGGCGCGTTTTTGGTCCCCAGAGGGTTAAAGGGGTGGTTCGGGATTTTTGACATCGGACCTCATTTTTAAGTCAGCCTGGTTGTTATTCATCAGTGGAGACATTTAAAAAAAAAAATTATCCAGTCCTTATATTTGGATAGTTAGCCGATGCTAGGCTAGCGCGAGTCAATGGTATATGTTAGCCAGCCATTAAAAACCGTTTTACCCACTCCACAGTGCACCAAACGCAAATCAATTATAACACTAGACTATCGATGCAAATGTCCGTTGAGAGAATAATGTTAGAAATCAAACTTACCTTTCATCTCAATGATCCCAAAGGAACTAGTTTCTCAGCAGCTGCGGAATTTTACTTTGCTCCGGTTAGTAATGCGGCAAAAAGTAAACACAGAACGCGCACTACAGCAATAATAACCGGCTCACTCGGTTGCCTAGGTAATCAATATCACTCCGCTGCTGCTGTAGACAAGGCTTATGATTACAGGGAAAAAATTATAACTAATGCAATGTGATGAAAGGTAAGTTTGATTTCTAACATTATTCTCTCAACGGACATTTGCATCGATAGTCTAGTGTTATAATTGTTTTGCGTTTGGTGCACTGTGGAGTGGGTAAAACGGTTTTTAATGGCTGGCTAACATATACCATTGACTCGCGCTAGCCTAGCATCGGCTAACTATCCAAATATAAGGACTGGATAATTAAAAAAAAAAAATGTCTCCACTGATGAATAACAACCAGGCTGACTTAAAAATGAGGTCCGATGTCAAAAATCCCGAACCACCCCTTTAAAGAATATTATATCCAGTCTGACATCCTGTTGAATAACATTGAATTGCCTAAAGATTCCACGGTATGTTATGATATTAATTGCAAGAACCCTCAACATGGTATTGAGCTGTGCACCCTGTATGAGAATATTGTGAAGTCCCTCCTTGTCTCGAGCAGGCCCCTGTATAAGACACACAGATTGTACAAAGTCAAGCCAGGTTGGAATGGCTATGTGGAAAAGATACATGCTGAGGCAAGAAGGGCCTTTAAAGCATGGGATGAGTCAGGCAGACATAAACAGGGTCCCTTATTCGAATCCAAGAAACAGGCAAATGCAAAGTTTAAATATGCTCTAAGTTTCATTAAGAGGAAGGAAAATACAATGAGGTCGGACTCTCTGGCAAGGAAGCTGCAATATAATAGTCCTACTGATTTCTGGAAAGAAATCAAAAGAATGAATAATTGTAAAACATCGTTACCAACGAATATTGATGGTGTCAACGGCTCGGAAGAATTACTCAGTTGTGGCAGAAACATTACTATGAGCTGTTTAACTGTGTTAAAAGTAAGTCTTTTACAATGGGTGACATTGATAGTAATGAAGATGCAACTGTTCTACCTCAAGAAATATATGATGCAATTATGATGCTAAAGGATAATAAGGCATGCGGTATGGATGAGATATCTGCGGAGCATTTAAAATTTGCAAGTAGAAAACTCTGTCCCCTAATTGCTATTTGTTTTACTGGGTTGTTAGTCCATGGTATTTTACCTGATTCTATTTTATCTGTCACATTAGTGCCTATCATTAAAGAAAAAGCTGGTAAGATTAACAGCTTGGATAATTACAGGCCTATAGCTTTAGCCAGTATTTTATCCAAGGTCTTGGAGAGGATTATACTGAATAGGCTGGAACATTTTGTCTTGACCTCTGACAATCAGTTTGGCTTCAAACCTAAACATGGCACTGATATGTGTATTTTTGCCCTAAAGGAGGTTCTAGATTTGTATAACAGGGATAATTCCACAATTTTTATGTGTTTTTATTGATGCCTCTAAAGCCTTTGATCGGGTAAATCATGAGAAGCTATTCTACAAATTGCACAACAGAGGGGCTCCCAAATATCTAGTGAGAATCTTGGCCTTTTGGTATGGCAGTAGTTGATATCCTACACCACCTGTCAAAAAATGATTGATTGACAGGTGCCCCGCCCCTTCCGGTGACAGGTACCCGCCCCTTTTGGCATAGGATCAAAGAAGATCAAAGGAGATCAAAGGATCAAAGGGGTTTGACAGCTAGTTTTGATTTTTGATTGACAGGTTGACAGTTAGTTTCGGGTTTTGATGCCTTTTGAAGCCTTTTGATATTGACAGAAAGTGTTATAATAATAATACGTCATGGCTATGACAGTTAGTTTGAAGCCGTTTGATGCCTTTTGATATTGACAGAAAGTGTCAATCGTTTGAAGACGCTGTGATTAAACAATATGTTATGGTATCTGACAGAAAGTCCCAGCTCGTGTGTGTGTGTGTGTGTGTGTGTGTGGAGATCAGATATCAGAGGAGATGACCATCTGTGTGTGTGTCACGGGATTCCCCCTGCCACCCTTTGCATTTGAGCTCTGACATCTGAAATGTGCTGTTCAGACACTGTGATTAAACTATTACTCTTCTGGCTCAGATACAGCCGGTGCTGAGAGAGAGAGAGGGAGAGAGAGAGAGAGAGAGAGAACCACAGTGATTTTATATTTAACGCATTTTTGTGAACCCATTCATAAACTTGTTTAACTCTCTAAACATTTAACTGATTGTAATTTTGTGACATTGTTTAATCACAGTGTCTGAACAGCACATTTCAGATGTCAGAGCTCAAATGCAAAGGGTGGCAGGGGGAATCCCGTGACACACACACACACACACACACACACAGATGGTCGCATCTCCTCTGATATCTGATCTCCACACACACACACACACACACACACACACACGAGCTGGGGCCTCTGGTTGAGAGACTCGTTGCAATTTTTTATTTAAACTTTTGGTGTGAGGTTTTAGTAAGATCTTTATTTTATATTATTTATTTTATAATCATTTATATTCTTTTAAAAGAACTGAATGGCTTTTCACCGTTTGTGTGAGATAAACTTCCACAGTTTATCCTTATCACTTCCACATTACAGCCCGGATACGCTCAGGAATATGTAGGGAGGATCGTGTGTGACACCAACTTCAAAAACACAAACTAACTGTCATGTTCAAAAGGCTTCAAACAATCAGACTTTCTGTCAGATACCATAACATATTGTTTAATCACAGCGTCTTCAAACGATTGACACTTTCTGTCAATATCAAAAGGCATCAAACGGCTTCAAACTAACTGTCATAGCCATGACGTATTATTATTATAACACTTTCTGTCAATATCAAAAGGCTTCAAAAGGCATCAAAACCCGAAACTAACTGACTGACCGGGGCCCCAACAAATAAGTAAAAACTAATTTAATTTTTTTTTTTTTATATTATACACTATAAACCATCATCATTGACTATATTTCAAATAATAATAACATGAATGATGTCTTTGATTTTACTTATTTTGGCAATACAAGTTTAATATCCCCATTGACCAAAAAGTAAACATTCATATTGACCGACCACCAGATACCAGATACCCCTTGTATCTGCATGAAATGGTTTGGTCCTGCTTTAGCATGCGCAGTGTTTAAACTTGCAGACACTGCCAGACAGTCAGTCGATGCGCCAGAAACACACAGAGACCACAATGTTGCATAGTAAAATAAAATCTGGTTTTCAACAAAGGAAAGAGAGAAAAGAGAGAGAGGAAAGACAAAAGAAAGGGTGTCAATCTGTAACCCAGTTTTTCCCCAAGAAAGGTGGGTAGCCTTTAGTCTGTGAGTGGTATTAACCTGTTGTCCATAGTGAAATAAGCTAGCTAACTGCAGGCTAGTGTTAGCCTACATTTGATCAACATTTAATCAGTGCAGGGAAACGTTTAGCAAGATATTCATATTAAATCATTGTCCATGCCCATTTTAGCAGACAGATGAGTCAGCAGCACCCGTCTCCCCATAACTGCAGCCCTCCCAGTCCCAGTGAAGAAGGTGAGCAACACTGTGTTAATGACTTGCATCATTCCAGGGAGTCTGTGTGGGGTTCTCTGACTGACTCTCTTGCTCTTTTTCCCATAACAAAAAAAAGAAAAAGAAATATTAATGACAGAAATCAAACACAAATTATTTTCTCACATAATGAGCATCATAAAAAAAAACAAAAAAAAAACTCCTGTCTGTACTGGATGCAGTTAGAAACAATGAGTAGCTTACCTCAACCTGCACAGACAATATTAAAATAATCCAGTTTGATGTGTTCATTTAGACTGAATTCTGGCCGTTAAATGACATCTATAGATACAGACTTTATTATTCCCATCATTCCAAACCTCAAAACCTATTGATTTAGTGATCACTTGATCTGTTTTGTAGCACTATAATTGTAATGATGTGGAGGACGCAGTAAGATCCAATTGCAGCTTTATTAGAATAAATCAACAGGCAGGGTAAATCAGGGGCAGACAGAACAATGGAGATAATCTCAGAGCAGAAACAGAAAACAGGCAAGGGTCGAGGCAGGCGGCAGGAATCAGTGTCCAATGAACAATCCGGGTCAAGACAGGCAGCAGAAGAATCAGAAGTCGGTATAAACAATCCAAGGTCAGTAACAGTTCAGCAAACACAGGGAAAACGCTCAGAAATTGTACGCCGGGGCAATGCAATACTTCGCAGTGAACTGAAGAGTGACAGAGGTTTATATGGGTGTATGTGAATGAGCTGCAGGTGGATGAGATGAGTGTGGATGAGCTGCAGGTGTATGTGGAATCAGTCCCAGGTAAGCGGCATGATGGGAAGTTGAGTTTGTGATGTGATCAGTCTGGTGTGGAGTGCCCTCTGGTGACTCTCAGAGGCACTCCAGCTGGTGATCGTTACATAGCCCCTCCCCAAAGAGCGGCTTCCAGACGCTCCAAAAACAGTCCAGGAGGGAGGTGGAGCGGAGGCGGATCCGGGGGCGGGATGGAGGGCCAGGTCCATGGGGCAGAAAAGGACCTGTAGATTGCAGCAGAACGGATGTCCAGGGTGGATCAGGCTGTGCAGGCGACCAGGGCGGATCAGTGCTGTGCAGGCGACCAGGGCGGAGCAGTTCGTTCAGGAGGCCAGGGAGGAGATGACCCTTCGAATGGCCACGGCGGTGACGACCCCTCGGGCGGCCACGGCACAGGAATAGACACCGGCTCAGGAACTGGAACAGACACCGGCTCAGGAACTGGAACAGACACCAGCTCAGGAACTGGAACAGACACCGGCTCAGCGGCGGCCATCTTGTCCTGAGACACTGGCTCAGCGGTGACCATCTTGTCCTGAGACACTGGCTCGGCGGTGGCCATCTTGTCCGGAGACACAGGCGTGGTTTCGGCCATCTTGTCCGAAGACACAGGCGTGGAGTCGGCCATCTTGTCCGAAGACACAGGCGTGGAGTCGGCCATCTTGTCCGAAGACACAGGCGCAGGAAGAGGAACAGATTCAGGCTCAGGAACAGATTCAGTCTCGGCGGGACGAGACTTTTGACGGCCGGACGTGACGTGAAGCTCAGTCTCTGGATCGGCAGAAGTGACGTGAAGCTCAGTCTCTGGATCGGCAGAAGTGACGTGAAGCTCAGTCTCTGGATCGGGATCAGCGCGCTCTGAGCTTGACGGGACCAGCGGCGGCGAGGGCTTTGAGCTGGGTAGGACCAGCGATGGAGAGGGCTTTGAGCTGGACAGGACCAGCGATGGAGAGGGCTTTGAGCTGGACGGAACCAGCGATGGAGAGGTGATGCTCTATAAAATATAGAGAAAAGATCAATTTTTCCATAACAACTCTTGTAGTCTTTTTTTTTTTTTATTGTATGTGTTTTTGTATTGGTTTTTTTTTTTTTTTTTTTTTTACTATGTGTTTGTATAGTGCTATGAACCATTTTTTATGTATGTCCTGAATAAAGAATATGATGATGATGATGATTGTCATATTTTAAATAAATATTGACTTATTTATTTGATCTGTGTGAAACGCCCTCAAGCACAGGTTTGAGAACCACTGTCTTAGGCAATGGTATGACTATGAGGGAGGCTGGGCTATGAGTAAGGCCAAATTTGAGTCGCTTTACCGTCTCCTCGAGAACCTTCAGGAAGGTGTGGTGGCAAACAAAACTCTATCACTGAATACAGTAAGAGACAAATTTTTCCAATAGTATTTGATGAGGTGTATTTTCCTGCAAGAAAAGGGTTGCAGAGTGTGATGGTAAAGGGAGGGCATCCTTTTTCCTTTATAGTCTTGACTCACAGAATGTTTTCTTTCTAGGCAAATGATGGTATTTCAACCATCTGTGGAACATTCTTAGACTTGTTCATCATATTGTCTCCTTGAGTGGCGGCCCTCCTGTCACGTCCAACACTCTTTACCATTCCAATACAATTCCATATTAGAATAAGGTTTGTGTGTGCTCTTTTACTGTCATATGATGGTCACACACATCTTACTGTAAGTAAATATAAAACAAATTTAGAGGAGAGAGTAAAAAAAAAAGAAGAAAAAAAAAAGAGTAAAACAGAAAAAAAATAATAATAATTGTGTGTGTGTGTGTTGTACTGTGTAGTACATGAATGAATAAAAATGTGCCAATGTATCCATTGGTTGTGTCTTTTGTGTTCATCATGTGGAAAGGTTTGTGATGGTGGGGAACCACAAGCAACATAACTTACCAGTTTTGGAAATGTTGTTTTGAATTTATTGCACCAGTGTGTTAGACTATGTTTGTTTTTTTCAGCAAGAGTGAATGGTTTTGACTGTAGAGCTTCATTTTGACCTGAAAATAGGATGTTTGGGGAATTGGGTGAGACGTTATGGATTTGTGTTCACAGTTTTGAGAATACGAGGCATAGTTTCAAGAAATGTGTTTAAGCAATCGAGAAACACTGTAAAGGGTAACTAAGCCCTAAAACAACTTTTTTTTTTAGTTAATGATCTGTAAGACTGGGGCTTTATTAGTGCTGTTCATTGATTCAAGTAATTGTTTCTTTTTTTTCTCAAGATTCTCTTGAAAAACTCTTGTCAATTGTGTGAAATTGATATTGAAACCACTGAAAATATTTTTCTTTTATTGTAGGCCTAATCACTCAAAGTTGCTTCGGTCTCAGCTGTGCAGTAAAAGGTCGTGTATAATGTGAATCCCCTTGAATGCAAACAAATTAAGTTTGGTGTAGGCCTACTGAAGAAAGATTGTTCGCAACACTGTTTGGTCAATAACCTTTTTGAACTTGCTAAACACTTCATAAATGAAAAACCCCGTCCTTTCCTCATAATGAACTTAAAACTTTTGCTACTTCTCTTTCAAATTAAAAAGCTACTACAGTAGCCAGTTTCTTCAGTGAGCTATATACCCCTTGCAATAACTTACTTTGCCAAATGTTGTTCTTTCAATTATTTCAATTATATATATTTTTAATTTATTTATTTATTTTCTCTTCCTTGCCTTTCATGGTTGTAAATATGATTTGAGACTTCATTGCTGTTATTTATTGTAATTTGCAACTACGTCTGCCTTTTGAGAATCGTAAATTGTTAATAGCCTATTTGTCACCATTATGTTCTGTTCATAGACTTTCAGTTTGTTTTCATTCAACACCTGTGTTTCCCTGTCTGTTTCCCGCCACCTATCTGTTACCATGGACACTGATCACCTTCCTCACAGCTGCCTGTCGTTTTGTAATTATCATCACTGTGTATTTAAGTTCCTGTCTGTTACCAGTTCTTTGTCCGGTATTTGGTTTTATACCATTTGGACAAAGGGAACATTTTTTTTAATTTGAGCAAAAGTCATTTGCGTGTCAAAAAGACCCCGAAGACCAGCAGAGGGTTAAGTTCCAGTCTGTTATCAGTTCTTTGTCCGGTATTCGTGTTTCACATGCTGTCTCACCCGTTCCTGTATCCTGAGTTTATATTATTAAAGAAAATGTTTGTTATTACTTTCATATTCCTCATCCTTCCTTCAAGCCGTGACACTATTGTTTGTTCAATGCCTTTTTTGTATGTAAATTGGTTTATATCAAAAAAAAAAGAAAAAAAAAAGTCTTCCGCCACCTCGCAAACAACAAAATTAATAAATAAATGCCCCAATTAAAAATGGTGTAAAAAAAGCCTATGAATGTGATAATTTTATTATATAACATAATATGATATACTATCACACGGGAAGAGTGTTGAAAAATACTTTTTCTTTCTTTTTTGCTGTTTCTTCAGAAAAAAAACAGTTCCAAACTCCACAGAACCGCTTCGTGAAAACACGTGGTGTTTACTTACTGAACGAATCATTAGCCTATTTGAAGGTGGCTTGGCACCAACTACTGGCTGTTTTAGTTTCATGTTTAAACGTATAATTTCATCGATTCTATAATTTCATATTTAAATATTCAAAATGTTATATTAAAAAAATGATCTCATAACATTATTTATGCAATTGTAATTGCAGTGTAAATGCATGAACAGTCTGTGTAAATAATATCTAATGCCATTGTTAACCTTTCCTGTTTCTGTTTCCTAACCGTGGTTGGGAGACACAGGAGAGATCCGTCTTCTCCAGGGCCGGAAGTTCTCCTCCCGGGGTTAACTCCCTAACTTCACGCTGTTTAGTGTGATGGAAGCATATAAAAACAAAGAGGCCGTCTTGCCGAAGAGTTTAGGTGCTTTATTTTGCCGGCTGCTCTGAAATACGCTGCACATAGACTAGCCAACTACCTGCACTGGTCACCGTATCACTCTCACACACTCTCATCCGCTGCTTCGCGGGGATCAGACGGGGGAGGGGCGCGCCTCGGACACGCGCACTCACTCACTCTCATTCACACACACACACTGAGCTGTCCTAAACTAAACACACTGGAGACACATCCCACAACAACTTTCAGAGTAGAGGTCTTCACAATGAACCCGAGACCCGTCGACCCGGGACCCGACCCGGGACCCGTACGGGTTTGGGTCTATATTTTATATGATCAGCCGGGTCCGGGTCGCGTCCGAATCTATTACTTCGGGTCCCGGGTCTGTTTAACATTGTGTGTAATACCCGTGCGATCGGAGTCATCAGATCAGACTCGGAGAAAACCAGGCCGTGATAAGACACTGCTTGTGTTTTTTTTTTTTTTTTTTTGTAACTTGCAACTTGTAAAATTAGAACACTCAAAATAAATTGCGTTAAAAACATAGACTGTAAAAAAATATGGACGTAGTGTCCGTGACGTCACCCGTAGGTTTCTGAAGAGCATTTTTGAAGCCTAAAGTGGGCGGAGCCGGCCGTCGCCATCTTGGCCTTGCGTCACTCCCGGATAACAGAAAATAGGCAAACAGGCGGGGCGTGAGTGGAGCTGAGGAGCCTGGCTATCTGAAATCACCTAGCTCGATGTGATCGAGTTAGCTGATGATGTAAAGCCAATTAAACGTTCCTATTTTTGCCCTTCGAAATATTATAATAGTTAAAAGACATGGCTACAAGTGAGACTGTGTATTACTTCGAGAGTGTTTGTGTGTGACAGTGATTTATGTGCATACATGTCCGTCACTCTTTCATGGTCCGTCAGCGCGGCATTGCTCGAGTTCGTAGAGAGCTTATTCAGTCCATTTTAAATTCGGATTTTGGCCGTCTCTCAAAGGGGTAAACCATAGATATATCGCCTTTGAAGTGCAAGTAAATGCGCTAGAAAATCCGCGCTCATTCATGTGCATTTATTGCATGGACGGAGAAAGCGCCGACGCCTGCATGATTTCATCTGACGGTACATAAGCATATTATAATCCATCTGTCCCGTGAGAGCAGAACGAACGAGTATTTATTGACGTTTTAAATTTGAAAACCCCCCAAAGCAACGAAATTGTCAGACATCCATTAGTGCATGTTCACGGAGGAAAACAACTGAAATACAGCGCTGGTTGTTCTCTCGAACGATAACGACGGAATCCAAAGACGTGGGCTTTGTACCCAAGTATTAAATTGTATGAAATAATCCCGAAAAAAAGCACAAACACTGCAGAGATGGCAAGTTCAGCAGCAACATTTGCTGAGGTGAAGTGACGGCTAGTAACAGCAGACAAACGGCTAGCACTGACAGCGGCAATCCATCTGTCACTCAAGTGGCCACTGGCCACACCCTTAAATTTAAATATTAATCAACTAAACGGACGAGTTATAAAATAATTCACCCCCCTCACAGTTGTTATGAAGGGCAAAATTAGCTGTATAGACCAAAGCCACATAGAGATCCAGGCTGTAAACATATTTTTTTCTGCTGTAAAGTTGGTAATTTTAACATGAGGGAGATACAGATTTGACTCACTTGTGCAGCCAGCCTCAAGCAGCCAGTCGATGAATTGCAGTTTAACTCACTTCCGTGTTGGTTTCAAGAGAGAGACGGGGAGGTTGCCGCTTGGTTAAAAAGCATATTTTAGGTTGATCCAGCTAGCGCGCATGTTCAGTCTCAAGCGCGTGTCATGTTTCTATGGCAACCAGTTACCAGAGCTTCAGTGAGGGACCGCCAAACCGCGCTTTAGATTTTACAATATAAATTAACCGTCTTGTTTAATCTTAAAGTTTTAGTGGTCAGATTCAGACTCAATGCAAAGCAGAGAGCACGGAGATGATAGCAAATAAATAACGTCAGCGGCCATGGCACTGAACGAGCAATCGTTATTATAGCCTATAGCCCCCCTCATTAGCATACAGAGCAATGAATGAATAAATAAATAAATGTATAAATAAATAAATGAATGAAGACATAAATACATACAAAAATAAATGAAAGTGGAAATAAATAAATAAATGGATTTTTTTGTGTGAAAAATATACAATTATACATAAATAGGGAAATAAAAGTATAAATAGTCTTTTTTTTTTTTTGCATTTTGTTGTAAAATATGTAAAAAGGAACGATTTAAAAGCATGATATGTCTCCTTTAAGAACCCAACTAATGGAAACGCTAACAGGGTTTTTCGTGGCTCAAAATTAGGCGGAGGTGGGAAAATCCTGATCATGTATTATAATAATAAGATAATTAAATTAGTATTTTTCGTAGACCATCATATAGCCTACTGTGTTTCCCAGCATATTTTTGTGGGTGTAGCTCTGTACCTCTAGGGGGGTCTGACAGGGGGGTGCGTTTTACTGTGAAATGAGAGTTCAGAGTCTTTTAATGATTTATATCTCAGCGACCCACTCGCAATAAATTTTTTATAACTTGGCCCGCCTGAGCCGCGGATTATCTGCAGTTCCCGCGGATATAACACGATCCAAGCATCATTATCGAACGCTTTTCTGGCTCAAAATTAGGTGGTAAACAAATCCAGATCTGTATACACATTAAAGTGTACCGCTACTTAAGCTGGCTGTAAAAAAAAAAATAATAATAATTTTTATAAGCATGTTTTTTTTGTTGGTTTTTTTTGTATTTTAAAGGGGTGATGAACTGAGAAATCTAATTTTCCTTGAGCTTTTGACATATAAGAATATCCTGTAAGTTTCAGAGCTGAAAACTTCCTTGTTAGTCCAATAAAAGCTTTTATTGACACCAGGCACAGTGAATGACAAAGTGGGGATCTTTGACGACAAAGGGTATCAAACACCAACTCCGCAGAAGATGATCAACGCCTACTTCAAGACTGCCTGTTTAGCCCCACCCACCGATTCACGCATTACATGAAACTCATTATAATATGCAAAACTGTTATCCAATCATAGCACTGGGCGTTTACTTCCAAGTCTTAAATGCGGCACGCCCATAAAAACCGAATGTTTCAGGAGCTAGGCTCAAAACCAGGGTAGAAAATAGCCTATTACTTATTAATTTTGATGTTTTTGAATGTAAAAACCAAGCGAACGTCATAAGTTGACCTCAGACAACAGTGTATCAACTTTTCAACTTTACTCTTTGTACATCGGGTAGTTATAACTCAAATACAACAACCTAACAAAAACTAAAGTTAAACATGTAAAGGTCAAGAGCCCAACTAAAGCAAACACTGATCACCATAATGGTGACTTAAATTGTGATTTTTCTCCTTCAGTGATTCTGCTTGATAACATCAGGTGTCTTCAATAATGATCAATCATCACTCAATGAATCACTTAATTATCTCATTAACTTTAACACTCTTGAGTGTTAATTTAACACTCATATTTTAACACTTTAACACTCTTGAGTCTGGAGCCATATAAACTCCCAGGAGAGTTCATTTAAAGGTGCCTTGTGTAAAAATAAATAAATTCATACTCCACATTCCATACCAGATGGGGGCAGTATACCTCCAGAAAGTGAGTTGGTCTACTCTAGAGTATGAATATCTTCAAGCTACTCCCCTTCACCTTTACCAGTGAATATGTTCATATTCGTTTTGTTCATATTACATTTTTATTGTTAGTTTGAATTACATTAATTTGACAGACAGCATTCGCTGATGTTGACCAAGCTAGCGCCAACGTAACCAGAGCTTCCAACTCTCACGCATTAACCGTGAGACACACGCAAACACTTTTCACACGCTCTCACCCCACACATCAATTTTCTCACGCACAGAAAGATCGCGCAGCAAAGAGGACACGGATACCGACAGACTAGACAGAGCAGGTTAGTTATGATATAAAAAAAATCTCAGCTCTCAGATTCTGTCAATTTTATTACGCAATTCAAACAATAAATACCGTTTTGGCGCTTGTAAATGTTACACGACAGATCCCTAGCGCACGTAAACCGAACATCTACTAGCTAATAATAGTAAAAAAACACGAACACTGAAAGATACAGTAACGTTAGGCTACAACTTACCAAAATGTATTCCTCATACATAATATCGACCAATCAGTGTTTTTTTATCAGCGTGAAGAGGTCAATAACACAGCTGGAGAACAATTATGTCAGATTTACCTCAGGAAAGCCATTTAATATACATAATATAGGTCACGTAGTTGGCAAGAAAAAAAGAGCAATAGAGATTGTGCTATGTGTACTATATTACAATACTGTATTTATGAACGTTATATACGTTTATCGAACAGCCTTCGATACATTTCTATGTTATAACTTGCCGAAAATCTACACAAACATATAAAACAAACTTCTAACGAAATACTAACAGCATCTTACTTACCAATCCAAAAGAAATGTTGCAAGTTCGGAGTCAAACCTCATTTTTTTTCATGTCCATTAGTTGTCTCCAGCGATGGAAAGCAGTGCCAATGTTTACTCTGGTTCTGTTCCTTTTTTATCAGATTTTATTTGAATGCAGTAGTGGGGCTGTAGGCTACTTTCCACACGATTGACATCAGGTTCAAGTACGCCCACAAGCCGTGCGAGTTATTCGTGTATTGCATGTTTGGCTGGTGGTTATGTTGACCGCATACCGCCTCCCATGGCCGACACTGGTATTACGACACCTGTCGGGCCGTGGCTAGTAATGCTAATGCTAATTTAGGTTGATATCTCTGCAGCACTATAACTTGACATTTTTTTACTGACATCATCGCCCTTATTTCTTCTCATTCTTTTGATGCGTGTAGCTCATTTTTTGGATATTTTTACCTCAATTTTTACACATGGCACCTTTAACACTGGAGTTTTTGCTGTGTCCTCTTATAAAACTACATACTATTTTAGAAATAAAAACGGTACAAATAAATTAACGTTCACCTTTTATTTGTATTTAACCTTTATACAAACAAAAAAAGTCAAATAAACACAAGACTCAGACTGACCTTATTAATAAATTTTACTTTAAACAATAACATAAGCTGAATATATTATTCTTTACACAAAACTTCTTGTAACAAAACTTGTTCTTATAAACCAAAGTGCTTCAGCCAGGATAAAAAATATGAAAAGTGCTCAGCTGGAGAAAAAAGAGAAAAACAAAAACCGGGGCCCGTTCTTCGTACGTCGCTAACTCAGTTAGCTGGATTTGATTGTTGACGATTTGGCATGATCTTGGATTGTTTGGTTCTTCAACGCTCATCCTGGACTTGCTGTCATAGCAACATGTGTGCAAACTTAAACCTGCTCGGGAGCAGGCTTATTTCATGTAAACAGGATTAGATCCCGGCTTCATAAGCGGAGCTGATACGGGAAGTCCAGCGCAGCGCGATAGTGCACTTTCTGAGAGATATTTTTTTTCTCGTGACTCGTGAGATTGTCGTTTACATTATTAATTTGTTGGAAAACGCACATTTATTTTCGACTGGTCGGAGTCGGGCTTTAACTACAGCACAAACTGTTTGCATTGCCCTAAGATTATTTGCGAGTGGCTCTTTCCTTTACACTATTGGAGATGCGGAGAACTTGATGGAAAGTGCTGTCTGTCGTGTCATTCGGAGTTTACCTGGTGCTTTTAGGTTTAAAAAACAGTTTTAGTTTTTTTTTTTTTTTTTTTGTGGAATTGCAAGCCACTTAAGACCCAATGTTGTAAAGCGGGGTTTTTTTAAGCAGTTTTTTTTTTTTGGCTATAATAATTTTTTAATGAAGATCATGCAATCATGACCATGCCGATTACAGTACATGTCACTCAGGCTTATAGGCTAGACCATAGACTGCCATCAAGGCCTCAATGAAGGGGATTATGTGAACAGAAAGAGGGTTCACAATGTAAATGTTAATATTCCAGATTAATAATATTATATCAAATAAAAAAAAGGCAGTTGACAAATCTTCCATATCACAAATGTGAAAGCAAAATGGCCAGGATCCGTGCATGACTTAATTTTCAGAGATTCACATTTATGCACATTTTTTGAAAGTGGTAAGGAAAGTTCCACAATTAAATATCAAGCTCACAGTATTACATACACTTATGCTGATCCTAACAGAACTGCATTTTCTCATAGGTGATTATGACATGTTCCTGCCTGCAGACAGGTGTTTTATGACCCCATTCCCTGACCCAAACCAGTTACAGTGCAGCTCCAGGACAAGGGCACACAATAGCTGTGTCCCAATGTGAAGTCTGCATCCTCCGAAGGCCGTATTTGAAGGCCGATTGCGTCACAGCGGCGCGTCGAAACGTCACAGCGGAGCGACGAAGGATGTCCCAATTCAAAGGCTGCACACTTCGGAGGTCGCATTTGAAGGCCGATTGCGTCACCGCGGCGCGATGAAGGCTGTCCCAATTCAATTCTGCATCCTCCGAAGTCCGTATTCGAAGGCCGGTTGCGTCATCGCGGCGCGACGAAGGCTAAAGCGACGCCAAATGCACCCTTCGTTTCCCCGTGAAAGGAAGGATACATAAATGGACACTTTGCAGTCTATCTTACCCTATTCTACCCCATAATTCATCGCGCGGCGGTGACGACAGCATTTTTATTAATAAATAAATGACGGCCGAGAGTTCGCTGGTGGACGGCAAATTCACATTTAAATGTAATTATGTTTTCATTTACTCAAATAGCTAGTGAAACCTGAGTTAAAAGCCACAAGTTTTTCTTTCTTATAAACTTCATCTTAACTCCTTCACCATTGCGTGGCTTCATTTGTCAGGTGGTCTGAGGCAAAACTTGAGCTAATAGTTTAATAATTGTTTCAGGGAGCAAGGAGCAGACAGCTCAATTTATTAAACTGCAATTTAAAATAAATAAATAAACTAAATAAATTAAATTAAATTTTATTGTAATATTTGCACTAGTCTGTCTAACTTGTGTGAATAAGAAATATCACTCACCCTATAAAGCCCACAACAATAGGAAAAGCAGTAGATAAGGCAATGGGGTTTCACTTGTATGTGTTTTTGTAGTGCTGTCATGCAAGCTATGTCTACAAAGGTTTTAACCAAATTTGAGTATTCATGAATATGATTTCTGAACATGAATATGATTTTAAAAATACAAAGTAAGAAAGTTGAGATCACATCTTTGCTGAAATGTATGTGCTGTTGTTGTTAACAAGCCATGGTTATTTTGCTCTGCCTTAGGATTGCACGTGTCCTGGGACAGGAGAGGGTGTGAGTGGGAACCCACTGCTGAAACTTGGCCCTGGTTTGTCCTCATGGATGAGATGATTGCACCCTCATTGCCTCAATCCCTGAGGACACACCAGGGCCGAGTTCAGCTGTGTGTGACCAAGAAGAGGAGGAGCCAGGGGTAGCAGCAGCACCAGCATCAGCATCAGCAGCATCAGCACCACGATGAAGGCGAGACAGAGAGGACGAGTTTTTGGACTTGATTAGAGAAGACATGGGACTGCAGAGTCGAGGAGAGCACTGGAGAGAATGGACAGGCTGTTTTCTCTTCTTGAAAGAATGATTAAGAAATATATATATATATTCTTTAACTTTTTTCACTTATATTTTTTAAAAGGAAAAAAAAAATATTCAACTTTAAATGTGTAAATAAAAGAGAATTCATTGCTCTGGACATTGTTTATTTTTCAGTTTTTCACAGTCACAGTCATAATTTCTACATGAAACAAATTCTTCTATAACGTTTTTCCCCCAACTATTTACAACATACGTTAAACATCTCAAAATCAACATAAACATTTAAATTTACAGTACATAAAATATTATATATTATGTAGAGTTTTATTCAGCTGAGTGGGAGACCCTGGTGTGCTGCTGGAACGGGATGGGCTCCACAATAGAGACCCTGGTAAGGCCTCTGCTGGTGGGACATCATCTGGGACGGTCTCCAGAGTGTTTGACTGCATATTTACACTATCCAGTGAAGTTGTCTACCAACAGGTTTGCAGGGCTGACTCATGGAATAAATATTGAGATACTTTATTACACTAAAGTACTTTTAATAACCACTAATACTGCATTGGGGAAAAACTACTAGTCATATATTTCAAACCTTAGTTAAGCAAACTGAAGCGCTCGGACCGGTCTAGCCTACGGAGGACTGTTCTTGTCGCCTAGCAACAGTGATTGACAGCTGCCAATGAAGAGCGGGAGTAGCATCCGCACTGGACTGTTTATATTCAACTGAGTTTTATATTCAAATAGGGTTGAAAACCTGTGTAAATATATTTACCAAGGTCCATTTAAAGAATACACTAGCCTACAAAATCGCATCAAGGTAAGATATAAATGAACATTTGAATCTTCGGCTAAGCCGAAAGTACATGACCTGAAACATCCTTAATACCATGTCCTCCAGTAAAATATAAAACATAAAAATGACAATAGCCAATTCTGGCTCCATAGCTGTTTACTCAATTATATCAAATGAATTATCAGGATGGCAGCATACTCTCGCACCGTTGCTTGGCGCCTGGAGCGGTAATCGGGAACACCTGGCTGCACAATTAGGAAATCCTACTAAGGCTACATGGAGCGTCGTTCGGAGGACGCATAGGCTGCATCGTTTGAAGTCCGCAGCCTTCGAAGGATGCAGTCTTCACATTGGGACACAGCTATTGAAATGAACTTTGGCTAACTAAAGGGAAGATGTCAGTGTGTGAAAAGTCTGAGGGGTTGCACACCTGACAGGGCCTGTGACATTGTTGCATGTGCCATATTACACAACACTGCCAAAAAAATAAACACTTTTCATTAAATGTTTAATAAAAGACAAATATGCTCATTGTCCTTGAGTTTTATTTCAAATGTGCTTTGTAAAGACAAGCCAGTGGTCAAGTGCCTGCAACAAGAGATATTAGACACATGCCTCATGCAACAAATAAAAAGGAAAAGTTGTCTATACACTTCCCACCTGTAGGCCTATGTCTCCTCTGTCTGTGCAGACTCTTCTGTAGGCCTTTCTGTAGATGTGGAATCCTGCAACTTATATTGCAGCCATAAAGCATACAAGTATAAATGAAGTAAAGTTATTTATGCACTTGCAGGTAGGCTAGTTCCTCCATATGACAGTTATCTGAGAGGGTTTATTCACTGTCCAGTGCAATGGAAACAAATGGACATTACAAAGTCTTATACTTTCTTTCCTTTGGAAAGTTAGGAAATGTCCACTTCCTGCACATATTTCAGCTCCACTTTCTTGGGAACAGATACAAGTGTTGGTGTATTGTGTAAAAGTGCACAAAAGAGGAAAACACAATGTCATTACAATGAACTACACTCAGGAAACATGACCAATAACTCATGGCAAAATATTTTGACATTAACATAAGTTTATCAGTTTTCACTTTCCACAAGTCAAAGCAATTCATCATTACTCAAGATTTAACAGCTGAAATTACTATACGGCCTTAATTTAATGCAGCAAAAATTATTTTACAGTGTAGGCTATAAGATCTTTTCTATTTTTTTTTTCTCAGCCTCTTTCTTGGTTGCTTTTATAAACAGACAACCATTTATTTAACAGTGCCTTTTATAAAGGAGACTATAATATAACAAAAAATTACCATTATGTAGAATATTTTTGTACTTCACTTGTATTTGTTCCCATGTTCTAGTATGGTGACTGACATTACAATGAACAAAGTAATTATGCAATTATTAAAATACAAAAATATAGGCTAATAAGTGATAAAAACATCTAACATGGCCACTTCTGACGGATTTAAATTGTCTGCTATTTTCGCCAGCCCTCTCTCCTGGCTTTTGCAGACTTTGAGGTGTTCCCTGGCGTTTTGATTAAACATTAAAATTCCGAATAAACTTCGACTATTAGTTCATGCTCTGCTGAGGAGAAAAACTGTGCGTGCTCTTTGGCCACGCCCACGCTGAACAGCCAATAGCAGCGTTGCTGATCAATGTTTCTACTATCGATACATATACCCTTTTCAACCAGCGCATGAACGCGCAGTTATCTCAGATAACTCAATCCAGCGATACTAATCATATACGGCAAGTGTGTTCGAAGAACCGAGTTAGCCAGATCATGATTAGCACGATGATATCATCTTGGATGTGTCATTTGATCTCGGATGTAATAAGCAACGTACGAAGAACGAGCCCAGGCTCTAGAGGTTTCTGGCAAGAAATACAAGCTGGTCTACATTTCTTCTTCCAGGAGTAGGAGACGGCAGCCACCACCTTTCTACAGACCCCAATTGCATATTTTTTTCTGCATTTCATCAGTAACTTGAATTATTACTTTGTAACTGCTTGTAATCCTCAGATTGTGTCTGCACTTTCAGCTGCACTCATTGTTATCCTCCTCGCGAACTCGCTTAAAGTAATCGCTGATTCTACCAGAAGCCATATCTGCAAAGCTGAAAACGTTAAACTAATGGGTTGTAACATTAATTTAGGGAAACTTTTTAAGAAATTGAACATACTTGGATGGAAAATACACAATTTACCTGAATGTTCCCCAATTCACAAAAACACAATGCTCTTAAGCATTCACTTTTTTTTCTTTTTTTTTTTTGTGTAAACTGCCTCTGCTATCAGTCAGGCTGGCTCTATGGATATATTTTAAAGGGATAGTTCACCCAAAAATGAAAATTCTGTCATCATTTACTCACCCTCAAGTTGTTCCAAACCTGTATGAGTTTCTTTGTTCTGCTGAACACAAAGGAAGATATTTGGAAGAATGTTTGTAATCAACAGATCTCGGTCCCCATTGACTACCATAGTATATGTTTTTCCTACTATGGAAGTCAATGGGGACCGAGATCTGTTGATTACAAACATTCTTCCAAATATCTTCCTTTGTGTTCAGCAGAACAAAGAAACTCATACAGGTTTGGAACAACTTGAGGGTGAGTAAATGATGACAGAATTTTCATTTTTGGGTGAACTATCCCTTTAAGTAACTTAGTGGTTTCATTTCACAAAGCCGAAGCTTCGGGAAAGCACCATCGGTACCTGGCTGTGACAAGTGAAGGCACTTGGATGCTGCGGAGCAGGTGCTTCTTGACTTGCGTGCGTCTGTGGTGGTTGTGATAACTGACAGGAGATGTTGAAAAGGGGGAGGGGCAGGGGCTCGTGCGCTTTCGCAGAAATTTACCTTGCTCCGTTCGAGACCAGCAAGTTTAAGTGCTTTTTCTGATGCAGTCGAAATGCGCGGAACGGTTTGGGAATGGACACAGGTCGTGAACCCGCAGCGGAACCGTGTCGGTGGAAAAGGGGTATCTAATCATGTGATTCCCTGTCTTGAGTTTTGTCGACAGACGGAGGCGGCACGAAATTTGACGGAGACGGCCGCCTCATAATTCTCTATGCAGGAAAAACCCTGACTAATCACTGTTATGGTGTACAGTTATTTAATATGCACAGGTTTTGTGGCTCAGATCAGGTCCAGTTGTGGTTTATTTCTTTGCTCTTGGCTGACATGTGGCATTGCTATGGCCTGCTTGTGGCCCAGATCTGGCAAACAGGAGTGAGCCACCCAAGTGCCGTCATTCCACGCTGCATGTGGACCAGATCATCTTTCCACGTGTGCCAGATGTGGGCCGGATCATCTTTCCACGTGTGCCAGATGTGGACCGACACAATGTTACTATGTGTGACATTACAGTACATGCATTTCCAGTGTACATATCTGGATGGTGCAATATACAGTATACAATGTGTAGAATATTGTATCCCAAAATACAATGCACTTGACTTTCCATTCCATTCCAAGACATTTTTGACATCTCTTTCTTGACTCATCATTTGATCAAATTGACAGTTTACAAAATCGCAAACAAAATTGCATAAAAAAAAATAAACTTTTTTAAGTGTCTGCTAAGTAAGGGATAATGTAGTGCGAGGCGGTTGTTATAGCAAATACGACCCCGACGCGAAGCGGTCGCGGAGACTTCCGCTAAAGAAAATAGTCTGTTCCGTCTCTACGGTTAGAATCCTGCGTCCATAGCAACTGTCTGTTTTTCATGGCAACGGTGGTTATACTTAGCAGCGGTCTGATATCAAGAAATAACACAACGCATTCTACATTAGAATTGAACCAAGCCATGTAATAAAAGAACAGAGGTGTCAAGTAACGAAGTACAAATACTTCGTTACCTTACTTAAGTAGAAATTTGGGGTATCTATACTTTACTGGAGTAATTATTTTTCTGACGACTTTTTACTTCTACTCCTTACATTTTCACGCAATTATCTGTACTTTCTACTCCTTACATTTTATGGTTACTCCTATTTAATTTCGGCTTGTTTTCATTCCGGCTTGTCGTCGTTAAAAAAAATAATAATTGGCCAATTACACAAACGGTTTAGATCTGAGTCCCGCCTCCTGAATACACATCGTTAAACTGATTGGCGTTGTGGTGTCTTTGTGTCTCTGTGATTCAGAGAGAGAGAGAGAGAGAGAGAGAGAGAGAGAGAGAGAGAGAGAGAAAGAGAGAGAGAGAATTAATTTTATACTTTAACTTGAGTAAAAAGCTTGAGTTGATACTTCAACTTCTACAGAAGTCTTTTTAAACCCATCTATACTTCTACCGGAGTAATGAATGTGAATACTTTTGACACCTCTGTAAAAGAATATATTGAGTGCACAGTATGCAGTGAGCAGATAGCGTGTGTTTCCTTCCAAATGCTGTAAATCAGACAGAATTGTAATGAGTGAAGTCAAGACCTGTGACTCACTGCTCAGAAATTACGAAAATCCACGATAAATTAAAGAAAACAACCCAGGAAATGTAAGCTTAGCGTTAAGTTCTGCCAGGAAGACTCAATCAGCGCGTCATGAATTAACTCACTTCTAACCAATCATGTGTTAACACTCTCAGTATAAAAGAATGGTACTTACATCCGTCTGAGTTCGCATACTGACGGCGCCAATTACGCTCCCCATTCACCGGAGTTCGCTCTCTCGCATTTTTGATTCCAACCATAACAACACAATTAATTAGATCTCAGCAACTTTCGCGGTGCGCGAGTGCGACACACTTGTGTGGAAACAAGTGGCAGCTTGAAATCCCATGAGAGACGATTTCCACACAGGGTTTTTCAAGTTCAAGTTCCACTTTCAAAGTTTTACGCTGAGCTTCAGCGGCCACTGTTTACATGTCCCCATTATTTACTATGATTAAACTTCATTCAGGTAAGTATATAACTTGCTACTCTACTGTTCCCTTCATCAGCGGTCAAGTTTAAATGGCGACTGGTGACGTGGTAGTTTTTATATTATAAAAAAAAAAAAAGTCTACTTACTACACTACACTATACTTACTAGGGCCGGATAGCTCGCTGGTTGTAGCAAGTGTATGCAAAGACTTGCATAACACACACGCCCCCAACTCGTAAAGATCGGAGCTTAGAGAAAATTCCGAGCTCCCCACTGGTATTTACGACATTGTGGTGGCGTTCAAGTGCGTTCAACTCGTAAATACGATACGAGATGACTTGAACGCACCATGATATCCCACAGCTCATGGTAATCTATTTTCAGCATCGTTGATCCCACGCACTCATGGGCAGTTGCAAAATACTAACAACTGGGTTGCTGAATAAAATTTAAAACAAGCTTTAGAGCAACTAAGATATTAATCGGCTTTGTTTATATGCATAATTATGCTTACAGCTCGCGCTCCTCATCCGCTCACTCACCATCGTGAGAGTGCACTCCGTCTTAAAGGAGCAGTAGCATAGCCTACCTATCCAACTTGTTTTATGCCTTTTCTGAATTTGGTATTGCTTCGGCATTTATGGACTGGAGATGTTTTTGTCAATCACTTCCCGACCGCCGGGAAGATCTCGACTTATACTGGATGATTGCAGACTTAAACCAATCAATAGGGGAATATATTTTTATGTATAGGCCTATCTCAGTTCGTTTTCAAACATAAAACAACAGCAATTAATGCTGTTAAATTATAACTTTTATTTAAAAAAAAAAAAAAAAACATTTGAAAATGATACATGGAAATATATGACTATATCATAAAGAAGAAGCTGAACCTAAAGGAAGCAAGTTGTCATTGGACGTTATGCATTAGTAGTCATGGTTATGAAGGATGTTGGGCTTATATGGGTAGGCCTATGTTGCAGGAGTATATAATACAAAGGAAATAAATTATACATTTACAGTGCTGATATATTTTTCTTCATATCATCAAGATCTTTTAATACTCGCATTAAGTTCTTCAGTAACCGAAATATTGTACAATCGCTGTAATGCAACTGTTCTCGGCGACTACGTTAATCCACCAATATGTGTCATAGAAATATTTACGTAATAGGTATTTGATATTAAATGTACAAAGGCAGACTAGGATGCTCAGGTCAAAGGTCACGGACTTTGCCAATGTGATTAACACCGTAGACCTAATAGTTATGTTTAAATTATATCATTCAAACCAATCACCAGAAATCACAGTCAAGAAGACTCGAGGGATATTATATTTACTCATCTGTATGATTTAAATGTTCAGAGATTTTTCTATTCAAGGAACTCACTTGGTTGCCATGGCCAGCGATCTCTCGGCCGTGAATAAAACTTCACTCGTACAAAGGCAACTCGAGAGTAATGTCAGGTGTACACTGCACAGCTGAGAAATAGATTCTGCGCTCAAAAGTCAACAACAGAATATCAAGTGTGATTGAGGTTGTATCTTATCGGTATGCCGTCACCTTACTTCAGGTAAGTATTGTAATAGGATTAATAAGATTAAGATTTAGTGGTTATTAAATGAATAAATTAATTAATTAAAACTAAAATAATAATAATAATAATAATAATAATAAAAATAAAATAAAAATAATAATAATTATTGAGCCTGCTCAGGCTTCGTTCATTCACGCTTTACAGAAATTATCCTATAGTGGCTGCTAACATCCTTTTGGGTCCGAAGTGGTGGCAAAAATTACGTTGTATGTGCTAACAAAGATCGGTTACATCAAGGCAGATCTTTTCATTAGACGAACATGCTATTCCTGAGATGTTTATCTGGCAATCAGTAGTCTCCAATTTCATGATTAAGGTTGCTTGAGCACATTCCTGACCACTGCAATGCTGTATAGCTACACACTTTAGTCTTCAGGTGGCTCTGCCCTTCAGCAACCCTTGTCCATCACCCTGTCTCCTCTAACAGTGATCATGTAAATTAGTTGCTCTGCTCAATCCAGCTAGTCCATATATCACTGGAGGCGTGGCTCCCTACATCTTAAAAGCTTATATTTCTGCAGTATTTGTTTGTTTTGGTTTTCTTTTCAGATTCCTTTATTTCCCATCCTCATCACGGCCGGTTGTTCCTTCCTAGTCTACAATTACAAAATCCATGTGTGGTGGGTCCCCAGTGTCCCCAGGGTGTGTGTGAGGGGTTTGACTTGGAATGCTCCAAAGATATTTTCTTCTACTATGCTGGAATTGTCATTTGAGTGTGAGTAAAGTGCATTGTTTTTGTCTGTCCCTTTGGATGCAGTCAGGCTGCTGCTCCCTGGCACAGGGGGTGGAGTTTCAACAGCTCGTTTTGCAGCTCCGATTACTCAGACATTTTCAAAACTTTTAGCTTCGTTCAAACCTACTCAGAGATGGAGAGACTCAGAAGCGTCAACATGTAGACACCATTTCCGGATGGTTAGTCGATGAATTATGTAGCTTATGCGTAGTAATCTTCTAGTCATTCACTATCTCATCCTGTCTCGATATGCTATAAATCTAATTCTGGGAGCTGGATTTATGTAACTTTAGGGTTTGCAATGCCACTTATCCAGAAGGAATGCCGCTCAGTCCCTCTCAGCGTGGCTGTAGTCCTTGCAAAGCGATCTCTTTAAATTAAGTCCTCCATGCTTGACTTTGTGCATTGTAACTTTGCAGTTGTTGAAATGCTTTAACAGCAACATTAAGATTTTTACACAGAACATTTAACACAGAAAGTGGAATCCATTTAACCCCCCTTTTAATTACCTTCCATTCGAAATGGTCTTCTCTTTCTATTTTCATATTCGATTGTAGCCATGTTTTAAAAGCATTCATGGCTCATGCACCCAGGGGAATTTACTTCAGATCTAAACACTTCGATCTTGCCATGGTCTTTCTTTTTCTGATTCACGTTCTCACTTAATTTCAAAAGCACTCCAAATGACTAAAGTTCTGGTATAACATTAACAAATTCTAAAATTAGCAATAAATTTTGTCCCTTCTATCTATGAGTAAATTCCTAAAATCCTCCCTAGATTCTCAGATCACTCCCTCTATTTTCCTACCTAACGAAGCATCTATCTCTAAAGTCTGGTTCAGGACTCATCTAGTTTCTGTCCTCAAAAGCTACAGCTGTCTCCCTTTCAGCATACCGGTCATTCCTGCAGGATCGGGGCAGCCACTACAGCAGCCAAATGCGGCATTTCTACTTCAGCTATCAAGATGCTGGGCAGATGGTTTTCCTCTGCATTCAAGTCTTATTTAAGAAATGATTCTAAAATCATTCTGGAAGCTCAGCAAGCTCTTCAGTAACGATTCAGGTAAATCCTCATGCAAATACTGGTGGTGGTGTCATGTTTCAATTAATCTGCGCTGGAACTCTAGCTTGCATCACCCGATAAGCAGATAATGTGGTCTGTCTCCATGTGGCTATTGCAGCCTCGTTTCATGTGGCCTGTCTGGTCTTGTCTCTCGTCTATGTGTGGTCCATCACGGCCTTGTGGCCGTTTGTGGACATGTCCTGAGTGGCTATCATAGCCGTGTTCTGTGTGGTCGATTATGGCCGTGTAGCCTATCGTGGCCTTGTCCTTATGGCCCATCGTGGCCTTGTGGTCAAGCTTGACCTTGTTTATGTGGTCTATCACGACCTGGCGCCTCATGGCTTTTATGTGCAGCCTATCAGGGTCAAGTGGTCCATCGCTGCTTCGTCTCTATGTGGTCATCACGACCTCGTGCTTTATAGCTATTATGTGTGGTCTTTGGACCTTGTCTTTATGTTGTCTATCACATCATGTCTATGCACAGCAAATTTGGTATTATGGTCCATTGAGGCCTTGTCTAAGTGGTCGTCATAATCAAGCAATATTATGGCTTTCATGTATGGTCTATCGTGACCTTGTCTTTATGCAGTTCATTTAAAAAAAAAAAGAAGCTTTTTCACGTTATTCTTATTATTTTTATTTATTTATTTATTTATTTATTTATTTTTTCATTCCAGGAACTGCAGGATCCACGACTGGTGGGTACTCTTACTTACAGTTCTTCGGGGGTGGGCTCCGTCCCGGCGGAGGTATTCCTCCACCTATCTTTGGGGGTGGGTTACATTTACTCTTGTTATATCATTTTATCTCCCGAGTCTTTCTGGTAGAACACTCGCACACACACACACACACACACACACACACACACACACACACACACACACACACACACACACACACACACACACACACACACACACACACACACACACACACACACCTACCTACACCTATAAAGGAAAGAGAATACTGGAGTTAATGGAAAGATTATAACATTAAACACAATAGTTTTCCTGTCGCTCAAACAGTAGAGCGTTGGTGCTTGCAATGCCACGGTCATGGGTTCGTTTCCCAGAGAAAGCAAGAACTGATAAGGATTTAAAACGTGTATCTTGAAATGCAATGTCCGTTGCTTTGGATAAAAGCGTCTGCCAAACTGACACATGTCACTACTTTTTTTGTCCAACTGCCATCCGCCTGTGGTGATCCCGCTTTCCAGAAAGACACATGCTATTCTCTCTATTATTTATATTTTATTATTCATTGATCTATATCTTGAAGATAAATTATTATTTTGTTGGTGTTTTCTTCAGTTTAAAACTTTAAACTTAGCAATAAAATAGCACAGTCAAATGAGTATGATCTGCATTATTAATACTCTTTAAACGTAATGAAATACCCAAAGCTCCTTTGATGTAAATGTGGCTGATTAGCAAGATCTATGTAAATTGTTAATTCTGTTGTTTCATAAATGGATAACACTGTTTTTTTCTTTCTTTCAAGGCTTTCTGAGTACAAGAGAGGCCCGCATACAGAATCTAACAGAAGTGCACCACAAACTGCACAAAGTATAGAATCATCATTTTGCACTTCTCAGCATTACAGTCCTGACTCAAGTCGCCAAAGAGCAATCAGTCAAGCAATCATCAATGACTTGATAATTGGTTGTACCTTGCCTTTATCTATAATTGAGAATGAACACTTCCGACACTTTCTTCACACACTGGATATGAAGTATGTGCCAATTTTCAAAAACGACAATTGCTGAGAAATGTATTCCAGATTTAGTTGGAAAGGTTAAGATGCAAATTTGTGAAATCTTGAAGAAACACAGCTCCGTCTCAGTAACTGCTGACATATGGTCAGACCGAACAATGCGCTCATTCCTTGGAATTACTGCACATGTTTGCAATACTAGTGAGGATGTTTACAAGCTGGACTTCCAAGACTTCCTTTTTTTTCTTTTTTTTTTTCTTCTAGTTTTAATAACAATATGTGTACTGGTGCCATCTTTTTAGATCTTACAAAAGCATTTGATTTAGTTGATCACTATCTGCTCCTGGATAAATTATATTCAATTGGCCTTTCCCGTTCATCTCTACTGTGGTTTAACTCATATTTCCATCATCGCCGCCAGTGTGTGTCCTTCAGGGGCAGTCAGTCGAATTTTACAGGTGTAGATAAAGGCATACCTCAGGGTTCTTCGCTTGGGCCTTTGTTATTTTCCATTTTTATTAATGACTTACCACTATGCTGTTCAGAATGTGACATTCATCTTTATGCAGATGATACAATTATTTATTGCTCCAAACAAAATATTCCCGAAATAAATTATTCTTTACAACATGACTATGATTCTGTACAGCAGTGGCTGTCATTTAATAAACTCCTACTGAATAAATCAAAATCATATTGTATGCTTTTCCAGAAGAAGAAAGATAGAAATAATCTTAATCTGCATTTTCTTGATTTTTCTCCTTTAGAGCCAACAGAAAAATTTAAATATCTCGGTGTTTGGCTAGAAACTGATCTTTCATTCAAAGCTCATGTACACGCACTTAACAACAAACTTAGCTTTCGTCTTAAAACATTATATCAATCAATAGACTGCTTTACCTTTCAGGTTAGAAAAAGGATAGTCTCTCAGTTGTTGCTGCCTATTCTGGACTATGCAGATATTATATATGCCAACACTACTGCTATTTGTCTACATTCTCTCGATGTGGTATACAACAGCCTGTGCCGATTCGTCCTTCGCTGCCCCTATAGGACACATCATTGTGTGATGTATGAACAGTTGTCCTGGCTTGCACCCTCAGACAGAAGACAATATCATTGGCTTCTGCTCATTTTTAAATGTATTTACTTTCAATATCCATATTATTTATCACAATATTTAGCGCCTTACAGGTCACAATATAGCCTTCGTCACAATGAACAGGTCTTCTTTATTGTCCCTAGAGTTAAGAGAGAAATTGGGAAATATGCTTTCTGTGTTAGAGCCCCTCGTGACTGGAACAGCCTTCCTGCATCCATTCGCTCGCTTACGTCTTTTCCTCTGTTCCGAACTGCTTTGTTGACATATCTTCAGAATACTTGTCTGTGTTTCTAGCATCTCGGATTTGGCATCGATATGTGTCATGTATGTTTTTATACAGTATATATATGAAAGTCAATCTGTGATGGGTGGGGTTAGTGAGAGCTTGTGTGTGTGTGTGTGCGTGTGTGTGCAGGTGTGTGTGTGTGGATGTGTGTGAGTGCGTGCGCTAAGGTTTTTGGTTTTCTTTTATTGTTGTTGTATTATTATTTTATTATTATTATGATTTGATTGTATCTACTCTGTTGTTCTGCTGTTTTATGTTGTTTGGATATGATCCTGAGGACCCCCATGAAAACGAGATGGGGTTTATCCTCTAATAAATGTTCATAAATAAATAAATAAATAAATAGACACACTGGTGAAAACATTTCAATGGCCTTTGATGACATAACAGATGAGTACGGGATTACAAGCAAGATTGATTACATCATAACAGATGACGCGGCAAACATGAAATGTGCCTTTAAAGTGAGGTTACCTCAGCAATCTGTTGACCCTGCAGATGAAAATGAGGAAGAAATGGACAACTTGGATGATGAGGAGCTTTGGGAGGATTTAGACAACAACCAAGAAACCTTGTTAGACATGGCCAGGTCAAGACAGCGTTTGTCATGCTTTGCCCACTCTCTTCAGCTGGTGATTGGTGATGGGCTGAAGGAAGCCAAATCCATATCCTTGGCCATAGCAAAAGCATCTAAGCTCACTTCTCTACTGCACAGCAGCACTACTTTCAAGAACCGCTTCAAAGCTACTTTTGGCAGTGGGAAGTCAATTCCAGTGGCGAACGTTACACGCTGGAATTCAACGGAATTCAAGCAGGTGCAGGCCAGTCTTGACTACAAAATTCTAGCAGAGGTCTGTGGTAAAGAATTTGAAAATGTGGTGCTTACACTCCCTGAATGGAACCAACTTAAAGAACTGAGTGCAATTCTTGGACCATTTTCAGAAGCAACTGACCTAACACAAGGCGAGAAGTCTGTGACCTTAAGCATGGTGGTTCCTACTGTTTTAGACCTAAACACACATCTTCTGAAAATGGGTGAGATAAGATGCCAGTGCCAGCCTTTAATTAAGGCCCTTCACATTTCTCTACAAAGAAGATTTTCAGGAATATTTGTGAAGGCTAAAATGGCCAGAGACAGTGAATGTGAAGCACCCATGCCTTTTTACCGAGATGTGTACTTTCTTTCTGCAATGCTTGATCCGCAATTTGGTCTGAACTGGATTGACTTGGATGTTAACAACGGTGATGCTCCATCCCTAAAGAAGTTCAGAGAAGATGTAAAGCGGACTCTGACAAGTTAGTATTTTTCCCCATTTCACTGTATTTTAATTCCACTTTAACATCATAAATTATAAATATATAATTAAAAAAAATATATAAATAATATATAATTATTTTGTGAATTAGGCTAATGTTTTCTACACAAAATCATTGTACATAAGGTAAAGAACATTATATAAAAATATAGCCTTGCAATTCTAACTGTCTGCGTGAGGCCAAGGTTTCAAAGTTTAAAATCATATTGAAATTAAGTTGTGATGCTCTTAAACTCATAATATTATGAGACCTCTCACAGTGGATTCGAACCCGGGTCTCTCACACCAAAGGCATGTGTCTTATCCATTGCACCACACCACCCCATAACCTAGAATCTTCTGATCCGTAGTCAGACGCGTTATCCATTGCGCCACTGGCCCACCGATCACGTTATAGTGTATAACGGTATAGTGGTACAGTAATGTTATTTGTACTAGAAAATGTTATGTGGTCTTACTGTATAGAGTGGTACAGTAATGTTATGTGTACGTATACAGTGTGTGCAGAATTATTAGGCACAGTGATTTTCTGATCATATTTTATTCCCAGACACATTTTGCCAATTCCAAACCATATTAATCTTAATAACTACTATTCATTTGGTATTTAATCATTTATAAGTGATATATAATTGTTCATGAAGGCTGGAAATGAAAAACGCCTTATATTCAGGTGTGCAGAATTATTAGGCACGTTTTCTTTTACAGATAAAATAAGCCAAAAAAGAGATTTAACTCAGACTGAAAAGTCAAAAAATTATTAAATGCCCATGAGAAGGAAACAATACTAATGCAATACTAGAGATTGCAGTTAAGGCATGACCATTGGGCAGTGAAATACTCATTAGGTCAGCAGGGTCAGACAAACACAGTTGGAGAAGAAAAGACACATGTTAACTGCAAAACAATTAAGAATTAAGGTGAAGAATTAAGTGTGAGACCATCAGGGACCCTTTAGTCTTCAGCGTGTTGAGGCAAAAACAAATAACTAACAAAACAGCATCAGGCATAAGAGACATCAATGATTCAAATTGTCCTTAAAATATATTTATTCTTGCAAGAATGTTCCCAGTCCATCCACAGTCCAGCTGCAGGTGGAGTGAGACCCAGAGCAGAGGTTAGCCAGCATTCCTATAGTGTTATCTCTTGTCACCCACCACAACACAAGGAACAAAAGGGACCCCCCTTGACCCCCCTCTCCAGCACGGGAATCCTCTCACCTCTGAAGTCACACACACCCTGCAGCTGTACTAACATCATAAAGGAAACTCAAAATACAGACAAATGAATGTATGGCATTCATTTGTTAAATCATTGAAAATAAAATCTAGAGAAAAGATAAATTTTTCCATAACAATATTCCTCCTCTTTATCATTCTCTGATAAACTATATATAAAAATTCAGCCTTGTTTTCTAATTTTAATTAAACCCATTACGCTATTAAATCTTCAGAATAGAATCAATTCAAGTCTTTACATAAGACTAGAATTAATTCAAGTTTCTTACATCACAGTTATACCCTTCATGTCTGATTTTCGTATATCTGATCATTTTACTTGAACCTTGAAAGAAATGATAAAAATAAAAACTAGGCAAACATAGTAAGTAAACATAGTAAGTAAACATTTTATCTGAAGCCGGGCTAAATGGATAAGCACTGCTACCGCATTCCTGATAAATCGGACCCTCAGTCACTCCAGTATAACTTAAAGCATAGTAGGAATAAAGGATATTATAATACCGAAAAAACGTAAATGATTATAATTTCAACTTCTGTTACTCGTATCATCTGCATAATTTTGTTCGCCCTTAGTATAGACTGTACCCATTAATAACAAAATTATCAGAATAACACATACAATCATAACACTATGTATTTAGCCTTTTTTTCAATTAATCACAATATTTTGTCAGGAAATGGTTTTACTTCTAAAACTATATTTAATGAAATCTATTTAATAAAATCTAACCAGAAAAGTTTTATAATTTGATCATTCGTTGTTCGAAATTATCCCTGACTTTTCCATTACATACCGTCTTTCTTCTTATCACCATACTTCACATTAATTAATAGATCTTCTACCTGAAAACACATTTTTCTTTGCACAAGTCAAATTATTAGATTTATCAGTACTAATCAATACTAAGCCCTAATTTGATTCAATCAAATAAAATCACAAAACTTTTCTTCAACCATTAATTGGTCAACATTTGTCTTTAACAGACAGAGCTCGATGATCAATCAACTTAAAGCTCGTCCTATGTTCTGTGTTGCCTTCTAATCAGATTGACTCACAATCCTCAGCTTACTTTCAAATTGGTCATTTGCCTTAACCAATCTATAATGCTAAAACACTCTTTCCAGAGGTTAATGACAAATTTATACACACTATTCAGACAGAATAGGTGTCCTAAACTAACACATACTGTACAAAACATGAATTAACACTCACACTCATCCCTGACTATGAACTGCTCATATTTGTTATTCATATCTTTTCTCTAAAAAGATTTAAATTTTAAATGACATTTTAACCTTACATTTTCCTGTATCTTTTATCTAATGTTTTTATGGCCTCTTAACCAGTTTCAAAGCATGTCTGTTCATTATTCATTTGATTTTAGAAAAGTCAGCTGGATTGTTTTGGTACATAATTATGACCGGCGCTAGCATAGCTAGCGAAAGCGGTCATAAAGGGATTGTCAAAGGTTTTTTTTTTTTTTTGAATTTTTCGTCAACGATACCAGGGACACCGAAACACGGGGGAACATGAAATTTGGTGGGCATGTAGCCCCACTAGACTTTTACGGAAAAATTTCGTTTGGTCCCCGGGGGCCACTCACCCCCCCCCCCCCCCCCCCCCCCCCCCCCCCCCCCCCCCCCCCCTCCGCGCTGGGCCCCCTCCCCAACCCAAAAAATGCAGTTTTTCCTAAATAACTACCTGAACCGTGGCACCAAGGATGAATAAATTGTTATGGTATGTTGGTCTTAAGGGCCCACATCAACCTAGCCCATAATCACTCATCAGTGATTTGTGCCCCTTCCCATAAAAAATGAAAATGCAATATTATTCTGCTTTAATCGCCCCTATCTTCAGTGGAGATGTTCAGAACTGCACCATATTTCTTGTGTATTATTAACTTGACATCCTCTGGGGGTATGCTAAGTTTCGTAGAATTTCATCCATGGGGGGGTATAAAATAAATTCATTTATGTGCACATTTAGTGACTGTACACTCATCGGCCTGTAGATGGTGCTGTTGAGCGAAGGGTTGCTGGTTTAGGATGATACTGTCACACACACATGCAGGAATACAAACAAACGCAAGCATGCACACACACTGACATCCACACGCACAGACACACACACACACAAACACGCGCACACACATGTACGCACGCATACATACACGCACAGACACATACACGTACAGACACACGCACAGACACACATACACATACACAAACACACACACACATACACACACAGACAGACATGAAAATATTTTGCAACTCATTTAGTCTTATCTGTAATTTTATGTCCACCGGTACTTTTTATAGTTCTTTCCTTTCAAAAGGAATTCCTTAGATGGAACTTTTGAAAGTTGTAAGAAGATTGAAAGATTTAAGTCTATCAACTTTCTTTTCTCCCTCATTTACTTTTACAGCCATACAGTGCGCATACAGTCACTGAATGACCCCGCTGACCGCAATAAACACTGTTATTCTGCCTACAGTCTTATCACTCTGATCTTTCTAAAAGCCCCACTCTACCTCACACCCCTGAAACAGTGTTTTCTATTTAGGAAATGCAAACAGAGCCATTGATAAGCAGTTCTCTGTATTTTCTTTTACAGTCCCAGTTGCAAATTCAATTACAATAGCCTTCATCATAATCATAATCTTCATCATATTAACATTGATCTACTTTCTAACCCATATTAACACAGACTTTTCTTTAAATTTGTGTCATTTTGGCACTTTCTTTGTTTGGAGCCAGTCAAGTTATTGTTTATCTTTCCAATCATAATCAAAACTTTTACAAAACATCATCTGCAAATCTCTTCAGAGCATGAGCAGAACTGCTTACAGCATTTGCTCTCTTTTATCTCGGGACTGTTCAGTTACTCTTCATACAGTATTAAAACTTTACCGTGTCATTATTTCATCAACACTGGTTTTAAAAGCTTATTCTTCTATCAAATGGTTAGTTTGATTTTAAATCACAAGATTGTATTATGATTACTCAGTCCCACTTATTCTACTGTTTCACAGAAACCACAAGATTCCCTAAATCTTGTTCTCAGTCTCTATACACACAGCTATCCTAGATGCTTGCACCTTCAACTCTTGTTACAAAAATATGGCAATCTATTCTTAAATACCCTTGTTTTCATAACATTAACACAATAAAGCACATTCACATCATTATTATTGGCAGAACATTAATTTTCATAAGCGACATGGAAAATCTAAATATTCTAAACGGGTTTCACAAAGTTTCTGATTAACTTTAGTCACACGTGTCTAGGGAAATTATCTCCAACTCATAATTTCCTTTATAAAACAATATATTTCCTTAAATGGCTTAATATCAACAAAATATCCAATCTTTGGACATTTTCTAATTTGATATTATCATCAACAACACTGACTACAAAACAAGTATACATTTAACATCCAGAAGCTGGTTTGAACAAGCAAGCGCTGTTGCTGTACTCCCAGCATAGCTGGACCCTTTAGGTTCAAAAGACAATCGTTTTCCTTAATGAAACATTCCTTATCTTTATATCATGTTAATCCCTGTTAATCATACTCAATGCCTTGTTTTTTATCTAAAACTCACTTTTCTGTTTCTCTACTGTTTGAAGAATTCATCTTCCAGAATCTGACAGTAAGTTTTGGGAGTTCATTTTTAGTCTATCTCTGCAAAACGGACTTCAGGGTAGGAGATGGACTAAAAATAAACCCCCAAAACTTATTAAAACGTATTCTGGAAGGTGAATTCTTCAAACAGTGGTAGAAGAGGATGTGGTGCTGGTCCTTCAAGAGTCACTCTCAATCTGTCTGTCTATAAAGCCTATAAAAAAACAGTCTTCATGTATTTCACAACACTTCAGCTTGTGATTCTTATTAAGAGGGGGTCATTTTTAGGATTCTTTGCCTAACCCAAGTCTCTGAGATCCTGACACCTTGCTCTTCTGGAGACTCCAGGTAGGCTGCAGTTCTGGAAAATGGTGGCGCTGGAGACTAAAGGGTTCCTGATGGTTTCACACTTAATTCTTCACCTTAATTCTTCATTCTTTTGCAGTTAACATGTGTCTTTTCTCTTTTCCACCTGTGTTTGTAAATGGACTGCATTTATATGGACTGCATTTATATAGTCCATATAAATGGACTTTATTATTTTAAGTTATAGTTAATCGTAGTTTCAAGTTTTAGTTAATCTAACTAAATTGGAATCTATATGAGTTCAGTGATTCAAGTCTAATTCTTGTGAAATAATGACTGTTAAAACACAACCAACACCATCAGATCACCTTTTCTATTTGTTTATCTGGCCGTTATAACTCATGTACAGCAGCCAAACAAAACTTAAAGTTAATAATTTAAGGGTCAAGAGCCCAACTAAAACACACACCGATCACCATAATGGTGACTTTAATTATGGTTTTCTCCTTCAGTGATTCTGCTTGTTAACACCAGGTGTCTTCAATGTTGGCAATAAAAGATATTTTGTAAATTGTACTCATTTTAAATGGTTAACTTTTAAGGAATTAATTTGATTAATTATTACTCAATTATAATTTGTTCAATTTAATTACTTTTACAATTAATTACTAATTGAAATAGCCAGAGTAAAGATTACAAGCACTTTCTGTGTGGACAAAGTTGCCTAGCTTTTTTTAAGTAAATGTCACTCCACATTTTTTTCAGTGTTCCTTTTGGGCATCTGGAAGCAAAGAGTGTCCTTGGCCATGGCCAAAATGTTCTTTACATTGGCGCTGGCTAACTATGCGTTAATGCATGTGTTACCTAATTGGGTCCTAAGATTTTAAAAGTTGTGTAGTCCATCCTTGCATTTACAATGTTATATTTTTTAAGAGCCCAACTAATGGAAACACTGATCACTGTTATGGTGATTTCAAATGAAACACATTAGAGTTAAACCTCTGTTAATTCTCAATAAAAACTTCTGTAGACGTCTGACAGAAATAAAGTCAGTCTGGTTAGTAATAAGTGAAGCTGGTAATGCTGTTTGTCTTTTTAAAATTTGCACCCTGTTGACTTCAATGGGGCAAGTTTTAAACCTGCTTTTAGCCTCTTAACATCCTTGATGTGTCATTACAAGTGCACAGGTCATGTGAGTGATTTTATTCAGAGTGAACACGGTGAATCTGACTGCAGTATATGTGAAAGATATGAATAAAAGTGATGTTAATTCAGCCAGCGCACATACCTGTATTTACTTCCTGTTTTCGGTCGAAGTCCACAGTAGTCGATTGTCGAGTTCACGCGCATGATCATAGGTAACTAAGCAACAGTCAAGTCAAGTCAAGTCAAGTCATTTTCATTTATATAGCGCTTTTAACAATGTAGATTGTCTCAAAGCAGCTTCACAGAGATAAATGTATAATATAACGTAAGATTGTTTTGGCTTTATAGCGGTTCTTTAATAAAGTTATTTTCCAGCTAAAGTTAGTTTTGATTGATTCGCTTCCGTCGCAACGATCATTTGTTTTTAAATTAGGGCCGCCAAGACGACACCATTCTCTCTACACAGACTTTAGCGAACCTGTGAGAAACGCTGATGGCGTTCAGATGCGCATTAAAGGCAGGGTAGGTAGGATTTATTAAAAATTAAAGATCCAAATTTGTTAAAACTTTCTATATATATCAATACATAATTAAAATGTAAGAACTCTGAAAAAAAGAGTATAAAAATCAAGTGACTCTATACCGTTTAATCTGTATTAAACACAGCTCATTATTTCGATTCGGGACGAATCAAAGGATTGGCTTAGGCGACTGTCACTCTCTCGCAACCATGGCAACCACCCTTTTGCCACACAGCACCTGCCCACTTGCGCGCGACCGTTTGATTTGAGGAGTGCGAGAGGCACGGAACCTGATCACACCTCCGTCCAGTAGATGGCGGTAATGCACTATGTTTGCAAGCTGCCAATAAAATCTATCGAAGAAGAAGAAGAAGGCACTGAACCTAGGAATACCAAAACAATCGCAGAGAAAGAGCAATCTAAATTTACAGTACCGGCATATGCAGTTAGTGAAGGCTAACCAGGCAAAAAAATGCCCCTTCCCCTCCGCTTGTCTCAGGTAAATAATGCGTCCTCTAGCTCAGCGGTCGGAGTCGCGCGTTCATGTGTTTTGGGGGCGTGGCTTTGGAAGAAGCACAGAAATGAGGGAGTGGAGTGAATGGAAATAATGAGATGTCTTTAAAACAGTCGTGAGAGGTCTACAGACACTCGATTTTGATACTTTCTTTTTCAGAGTACTTACATTTTAATTATGTATTGATATGTACATAAAGTTTAAACAAATTTGAAAAATAAAATTTTTAGACCATTTCTACCTACCCTGCCTTTAAGTGGAGAACTCGACAATCGACTACTGTGGACTTCGACCGAAAACAGGAAGTAAATACAGGTATGTGCGCTGGCTGAATTAACATCACTTTTATTCATATCTTTCACATCTACTGCAGTCAGATTCACTGTGTTCACTTCTGAAGGAATCACTCACATGGCTGGGCACTTGTAATGACACATCAAGGATGTTAAGAGGCTAAAAGCAGGTTTAAAACGTGCCCCATTGAAGTCAACAGGGTGCAAATTTTAAAAAGAGCCCAGTCAACACGTTTGTAACGTTCAGCCAATTATGTTGAAATTACAAAAGTTAAAATGGGGTCAGATTTTACTGTCTGAGGAATTGGGTGTTAAAAGATTGAGACAAAACTGAGGTTAAAGTGGATAAGAACTGTGTATTTACAATCTTCACAAGAGACTTTAAAACAACACAATAAAACCAGGGAAACTCAGGCTGTTAAAAAGCATAGAGTCCATTGCACCATACCCTAAAACAGTCCATATGAATCCTTGTGTGTTGAAGCGTCCCAATGTGAGTGTCCACCAGTGTATATACAATCCAAAATAAGTGATAATCCAAAATAAGTGATAATCCAAAAGCTTGATGTGGTGTCTGGAAAGGTGAGTCCGCAAGTGGTAACTCCACACTCCAGAAAAGTGATTGGTCCCCCTTGTTTGCCATGCTGCTCTCTTTGTACAGGTGTAGTTTATGCTTCCTGTCATGTGATCCCTCACATGACATGCCAACCATACATTTCTTAAAGACATACACACTTAAAATGTTAAGAGGAATAAAATGGACTAAGAAAACATGTAAACCAATTAAAACTCTATTATACATAAAATAATTGTACTGAATAGAGCAGTAAATCATGTCTCTTATGTGACAGTGTCACATAGTCCCCCCCCTCAGCCTACGTCACCTCGGGGAAGAAGCTAGCCTCTTAAGAGTACTGTCATCCATTGTCCATAAAATGGGTATCCTCTTTAAAGTGTGAATTAAAATGTCTTTGCAATAAGTTTGCTAAAACTAGGCACTCCCATGCAGGCACTAGTTTGCTAGAAGGAACAGGAGAACCAAAACAGAATGGAGAAGGTCGATACCAGCCTGGGTAATCCTGGGTAGGTTGCGCGATTCCTCCCTGGTGCTTTTTGTACCCAGCCTTGCTGGAACGCCATTCCCTCCGTAAATTCCTCCTTCTTGGCTTGATAGTTGGTGATGATACAGGGTGAATAGATGGTTCTTTGCTCTGGTTGATGACGCTACAGGTTTTGCAGTCTCCCACATACCGCCAAACATCCTTACGGACTGTTGGCCACCAGGCAACCTCCAGGACACCAAGAAGAGTTTTCAGCCGACCGTGATGTCTCTCTGTTGTCCTTTCATGGAGGCTCTGTAGCGTACGCTGGATCAAGGCCGTTGGAATGACGAGCTGTAGTCGGTGCTGGCTGTCCTCACTCTGGATCCTTCGGTACAGCATGCCATGGTGGTTGATAATTGTGATCCTGTCGGTCTGGTGGGTGGAAGAGGAGATGGGATGTGAGATGTCGTCCTGCTGTGCGCTGTTGACTTCCCCACTGGAGAAGGGAAGGATTGAGAAAATGTAAGCCACATCTGGCCCTGATGATGTCTTGGCGCAGATAGTTCCATCCTTTGCTCTGCTGTCAGTCTGTGAAGTTGTTGAGAGGGTAGGACTGTTTGTAGGATCAGAAGAGGAGTTGATGGTGGAAGGCATGGGGCAGGTCGTCTCTGTAGGAGGAGAGACAGCGGCTTCAGGAATTCTCTTTTCTTTCATCTGTTTTGCCAGCTGTTTATCTCTCCTCCGAAAGCACTCAACGACCTCTTTCTCCAAAGCTGCCACAGCATCTTTCGCAAATTCCTCTATCTTGAGGAATTTTATATCAACAGTCTCTCTAAGACAGACTTCAAGGTTAAAATGACTTTCAACAGAGTCTTTAAAATCCTTCTCCAGTTTTAAGACAATGTTCTTAAGAGAAAGTACTTCTGCACGAAGCTGTTCACAATCACAATGATGTAAAACCCGCTCATCCTTAAAATCAGCAGCTGTTTTAAAAGAAGCAGCATTATCCGAATGAGTCGTCATCTTTTAACACTTTTCTCAACACAGCCTTTTCAATCTCAAACGTTCCCCGTACGGGCCACCATATGTAACGTTCAGCCAATTATGTTGAAATTACAAAAGTTAAAATGGGGTCAGATTTTACTGTCTGAGGAATTGGGTGTTAAAAGATTGAGACAAAACTGAGGTTAAAGTGGATAAGAACTGTGTATTTACAATCTAAAATAAGTGATAATCCAAAAGCTTGATGTGGTGTCTGGAAAGGTGAGTCCGCAAGTGGTAACTCCACACTCCAGAAAAGTGATTGGTCCCCCTTGTTTGCCATGCTGCTCTCTTTGTACAGGTGTAGTTTATGCTTCCTGTCATGTGATCCCTCACATGACATGCCAACCATACATTTCTTAAAGACATACACACTTAAAATGTTAAGAGGAATAAAATGGACTAAGAAAACATGTAAACCAATTAAAACTCTATTATACATAAAATAATTGTACTGAATAGAGCAGTAAATCATGTCTCTTATGTGACAGTGTCACACGTTGATCTCACAGTGATCTCTCCATATGACCACAATGTGAGTTCACAGTGAGCTAAAAGTGTAACCTCACAGCCAGAGGTGGAGATTCCAGGGGTCAGAAAGTAAAAGTCCTGCCATATGTTTATTCCACCCATGAACTCACACAGCAAAAACTCCAGTGTTAAATGAACTCTCCTGGGAGTTTATTTGGCTCCAGACTCAAGAGTGTTAAAGTTAATGAGCTAATTAAGTGATTGATTGAGTGATGATTGATTTTAATATACACATCGATAATGAAAAAGATGCATTGGGATTGGCATTTAAAGACATTGTAAACTCAATTGGAGTTAGACAACACGTGTCAGGACCTACTCATCGTCGTAATCATACTCTAGATCTAATATTATCACATGGAATAGATGTTGATGCCGTTGAAATTCTGCAGCAGAGCGATGACATCTCAGATCATTATCTAGTCTCGTGTAAATTACATTTAGCCAAGGCTGCAAAGCCGACTCCGTGTTACAAATATGTTAGACCTATCACTTCTGCTACTAAAGATTGCTTTATTAATAATCTTCCTGATCAGTTTCATCATTTTAGCATCCCGGATAGCTTAGAAAAACTTGATATTGCAACAGAAACTTTTAACTCTCTCTTTTCCAGCACTTTAGACACAGTTGCTCCTTTGCGCTTAAAGAAGATTAAAGAAAATAATCCAACGCCGTGGTACAACGAGCACACTCAGGCCCTTAAGAGAGCAGCCAGAAAAATGGAGCGCAACTGGAAGAAAACAAAATTAGAGGTATTTCGCATTTCATGGAAAGAGAGCTCGATTGCTTACAGAGAGGCTTTAAAAGCTGCTAGATCTGCTTATTTTTCAAACCTATTAGAAGAAAATAAACATAATCCTAGGTATTTATTTGAAACAGTGGCTAAACTAACGAAAAAGAAAGCTTCAAACACAGAAGGTTCCAAGCAGCACAGCAGTAATGACTTTATGAACTTCTTCACTTATAAGATTGATAATATCAGGGATAAAATTATAACTATGCAACCGTCTACTACAGTATCGCATCAGGCAGTGCATTGTAGTCTCCCTGAGGAAAAATTTGATTCATTCATTGCTATAGGAGAGGAAGAATTTACTAAACTCGTTAAATCATCTAAATCTACAACATGTATGTTAGACCCTATACCGACTAAGCTACTGAAAGAGATGCTTCCAGAGGTCATAGATCCTCTTCTTAATATCATTAATTCCTCTTTGTCTCTAGGATACGTACCAAAAAACTTTAAGCTGGCTATGATTAAACCGCTTGTTAAAAAAATGCAACTTGATCCTTCAGAATTAGTCAATTACAGGCCGATCTCGAATCTACCCTTTCTGTCAAAGATACTAGAAAAGGCAGTATCTTCACAACTATGTTCCTTTCTAGAAAGAAATGATATCTGCGAGGATTTTCAGTCCGGATTTAGACCATACCATAGTACTGAGACTGCTCTCGTTAGAGTAACAAATGATTTGCTCTTATCATCCGATCATGGTTGTGTCTCTCTATTAGTGTTACTCGATCTTAGTGCTGCGTTTGACACCATTGACCACGACATTCTTTTAAATAGACTAGAAAACTATGTTGGCATTAGTGGAATTGCACTAGCATGGTTTAAATCATACTTATCTGACCGTTATCAGTTTGTAGCAGTAAATGAAGAGATGTCTTATCAATCACAAGTTCAGTATGGCGTACCACAGGGCTCAGTACTAGGACCGCTGCTGTTCACTCTGTACATGCTGCCATTAGGAGATATCATTAGGAAACATGGAATTAGCTTCCACTGTTATGCCGACGATACTCAGCTCTATATTTCTTCAAAACCTAACGAAACTTACCAATTCACTAAATTAACAGAATGCATAGCTGATATAAAAAACTGGATGACTCGTAATTTCCTACTTCTAAATTCTGAAAAAACAGAGATTCTAATTATTGGACAAAAAACTTCCTCACGTAATAACCTAGAATACTGTCTAACACTTGATGGCTGCTCTGTTAAGTCTTCGTCGTCGGTTAGGAACCTGGGTGTGCTCTTTGATACCAATCTTTCATTTGAAAGTCACGTGTCTAGTATCTGTAAAACCGCATTTTTCCATCTTAAAAATATATCTAAATTACGTCATATGCTCTCATTGACAAATGCGGAACAATTAGTCCATGCGTTCATGACCTCAAGGCTAGATTATTGTAATGCTCTACTGGGTGGTTGCCCTGCACGCTTAATAAACAAACTACAGCTGGTTCAAAACGCAGCAGCTCGAGTTCTTACCAGAACCAGGAAGTATGACCATATTAGCCCGGTTCTGTCAAAACTGCACTGGCTCCCTATTAAACATCGCATCAATTTTAAAATATTGCTGATTACTTACAAAGCACTAAATGGTTTAGCTCCGCGGTACTTGAGCGAGCTCTTAACGCATTATACTCCTTCACGTCTATTGCGATCTCAAAATTCCGGCCAGTTGATAATACCTAGAATATCTAAATCGACTGCTGGCGGTAGATCCTTTTCCTATTTAGCACCAAAACTTTGGAACAGCCTTCCTACCATTGTCCGGGAAGCAGACACACTCTGTCAGTTCAAATCTAGATTAAAGACACATCTCTTTGACATAGCGTTCACATAATACATTATAGACTTCTATAATTCAATATTAGGCTGCATAGATTAGGTCAGCTGGAACCGGGAACACTTCCCATAAATCCTGATGTACTTGTTACATCATGAGAAGAATGGCATCTACGCTAATTTTAGTGTCTTTGTTTATCCCAAGGTTTTCCCGCAGCCTGCCGGATCCAGGCCGTTTCCAGATCTGATGAAGGACCTTCGCCTGGACCCGATGTCAATGCAGTGCTGAAGGGCCAACTAGTCTCTCCCTATGGAGGATCCCTTTCCCACTCTACAGATAACGCGTCGTCGGGAAAACTCAATTTGCGTATCTACCCCGAATTGATAAAATAAAATAAAATTCTGAATCAAAACTATAAGGAAACACCAGTAATTTGTTTAGGCTTGGTTTGTAGGGAATTCCAAACCTGCACACATATATTCAAACGCACATAATTATAGAACCCGTTCTTAATGCGCATCTGAACGCCATCAGCGTTTCTCACAGGTTCGCTAAAGTCTGTGTAGAGAGAATGGTGTCGTCTTGGCGGCCCTAATTTAAAAACAAATGATCGTTGCGACGGAAGCGAATCAATCAAAACTAACTTTAGCTGGAAAATAACTTTATTAAAGAACCGCTATAAAGCCAAAACAATCTTACGTTAAATTATACATTTATCTCTGTAAAGCTGCTTTGAGACAATCTACATTGTTAAAAGCGCTATATAAATGAAGATGACTTGACTTGACTTGATTGAGCATTATTGAAGACACCTGATGTTAACAAGCAGAATCACTGAAGGAGAAAAATCACAATTTTAGACACCGTTATAGAGATTAGTGTTCGATTTAGTTGGGCAGTTGACCTTCAAATGATTATCTTTAGATTTTGTTTGGCTGTTGATCTGTGTTATTACAGCCAGATGAACAAAAAGAAAAGTTGATCAGGTGGTGTTGGTTATATTTGAACATAATCATAATTTGATCTGAATCACTGAACTCAATTAGAGCCTAATCTCTGACTTAAATGTATATTGGTCATTTCAACGTCACAGTAATTCTACAGATTAAGTTCCAGATTTTTCAATATAATTCAAATTATTTCTTAAAAGTTGTTCTGATAAAGAAAAAGAAAATCTTTCTTTAAGGCACACACAGACATCAAGATTCAGTGTATGAATCTCAACAATGGTGACAAAAAGAATATTCAATTAGGAAAACAAGACAATTCAGATCATAATTTATTCATACCGCTATGCATGATGGGAGCCATGGATGAGTTTTGATTGGTGGCACCCAGAATTCACTGCAACATGCTTTATTATTGTCACCATTGTTGAGAATCACAGGCTGATTCTTGGTGTCAGTGTGTCCAAATAATATAATTTTTCAAAGTCCTTTGATCAGAACAACTTTCAAGAAATCTTTCTGATTACATTGAAAATGATTAACATGGCATAATATTAGAATCACAGGCAGCTATAATCAACAAGGTAAACTTAACTCTCTAAATGAGTTTTGTGATTCAGGTCAAATTATGATTATGTCAAAACATAACCAACACCACCTGATCAACGTTTCTCTTTGTTCATCTGAGAGTTATAACCCAGATACAACAGCCAAACAAAATCTAAAGTTATTAGTTTAAGGGTCAAGCGCCCAACTAAAGCCAACACTGATCACCATAATGGCAACTTAAAAAAGAGATTTTCTCCTTCAGTGATTCTGCTTGTTAACATCAGGTGTTTTCAATAATGCTCAATCATCACTCAATCAATCACTAAATTATCTCATTAACTTTAACACTCTTGAGTCTGGAGCCAAATAAACTCACAGGAGAGTTCATTTAACACTGGAGTTTTTGCTGCGTGAGTTCATGGGTGAAATAAATATATGGCAGGACTTTTACTTTCTGACCCCTGGACTCTCCACCTCTACATAGGGGACATCACAGCAAAATAACTATGTAGGGCTATAGCACAAGATGGGACAAGTTTTATTAATTCTTGTTTACTTGTGGTCATTTAATTTATTTTTATTTTAGAGCATTTAATGTGCTTCTTAACGATATTTTATTTATTACACACAAGTTATTATTATTATTTTTTTATTATTATTTTTTTAACCCATCAGCCCTCTGTGTCTAAATAAGAAATAAAAGTCAAAAGAGTTAAAAAATGTGTAAAACGAGCCTGTGTGTGACTTGGTATGACTTGATGACTAAGTTGCGACTTGACTTGACTTGACAAAGAGTATGACTTGACTTGATTTGACTTGACCCTTAAAAACAGAATGACTTGGCTTGACTTTGACTTGCAATGTTAAGACTTGGACTTGACTTGAGACTTGCATTTAGAGACTTACTCCCACCTCTGCGAATCTGGGCCCGAATTAAAATGAACTGTGGCTCAGATTTGTGCCAGTTCTGCTTCATTTGTTTTGTTTATGACTGACATGTGGCATTGCTATGGCTTAATTGTGGCCCAAATCTGGCAAACAGGAGCGGACCGCCCAAGTGCCATCATTTTCATCTGGCCCACATACCACGTGGAATGATGGCACTTGGGCGGTCCGCTCCTGTTTGCCGGATATGGGCCACAGTCAAGTGTGGGCCTGATGTGGGCCAATTCGGCTTCATTTGTTTTGTTTACGGCTGACATGCGGCATTGCTATGGCTTAATTGTGGCCCAAATCTGGCAAACAGGAGCGGACCGCCCAAGTGCCATCATTCCACGCGGTATGTGGGAACAGATGAAAGTGTCAAGTGTGGGCCAGATCTGGGCCACAGCAATTTTGCTATCTGGTTATGCTATTTTTTCCTTTATAAAACAATTGTATAAATACTATAAATCCTCAGATGTGTTTTAAGGCCTACATGACTGTGAGAAATCTGTGAGAGCTGCTATTTGCATAAATACATTCTATTTGCACTTTGTAACAAGTGTAAATGATTATATTTATTACAATTGGATGCCACCTTATTGGGAGTCTTAGTGCAGTCAGATAATTCATGATAATTTATTGAGATGTTTAATTGAAAATGTTTGGTTTTACCATTGGTACTTTTTACCAATGTTTGAAGTTTCCATTATGGAGATCGGTGTTGGCTTTAGTTGGGTTCTGGACTCTTGACTTTTTAACATTAGTTTCTCTCTTGCTGCTTGAACTGTGTTTTTGTAAGTCACACACATGGTTTGTGATACATTATCACCACTGTTAAAGCAAGAGTTACAATGAAGTTTGTTTTAACACATCATGCACAGCCAAAGAAACAGAGCAACACTGTATTGTAGAAACACAGAGATATTACAAATTAGCACGTGGATCTCAACAATGATGGCAGTGTATATATATTTTATTTTATTTTATTTTTTTCATGCAGCAGTGCATGCTGGGAGTTTTATACTATCCTGGAATGAAAATACTATCCTACATGAAACTTTTGATTGTCACCGTTGTTGAGATTCATGTGCTGATTGTTGATGTCTGTGTGTGTCTGAATTAAGCAGGAGTTTATAATGTTTTAATGCATTTTATTACATGGCTTGGTTGAATTCTAATGTAGAATGCGGTGTGTTATTTCTTGATATCAGCTGCTGCTAAGGATAACACACCGTTGCCATGAAAAACAGCGTTGCTATGGATGCAGGATTCTAACCGTAGAGACGGAATGGACTATTTTCTTTAGCAGAAGCAATACAATCGGGTTTAAATCAATAAACTCCTTTTTAAATCAATATTTTTTGTCAAATTATCAGGCTGATTCAAGCTCTGCTTCGCGTCGGGGTCCCGATCAGCCTGTCTGGGTTGTATTCGCTATAACAACCGCCTCGTACTACATTATCCCTTACATATTATTTAAATATCCTTCAGAATAACTGGTTACAGAAATATTGTTGTGTTTCATGTTGTAGATTAACAGATATATGATAAATATTAAATACCCATAAATCCAAAGCTTATATACTGGATGTGATCAGAGAATCAGACATGTCCAGAATGATTCCAGCATCATCTCTACAGCCTAAAACACCTGATCATCTTCCTCTTGACTTTTTCTTGCCTTAATAAATGTGTTTTATAACCACACAGTTACAGCAGCCAGAGATAAACTAATGCTGTAAAGTCAAGGGTCAAGAGACCAACTAAAGCAAACACTGATCTCCATCATGGTGACAACAAACTTTATTATTTTTAATAAAATATCAACAACTAAATATCTGTTAATTCTCAACAAGAACTTTTGTACATGTATGAAAGAAATAATGTTAAACTGGTTTGTAAACTGGTTTCACACTCGGAGACTGGAAGTCAGTTGTAGTTCTTGTGTAGTTCTCACTTCTTTACATTCACTCTGTCAAGTGGACTATATTAGTGAACTAATGTAGGGAATAGTGAATGAGGGTATAGGGTGTGATTGGGAAAACAGCCTCTGAGTGTCGACTTTGAGCATTGTTAATTCACAGTATATTCCTGTGGGCTATTTTTATTTTCTACGGTATATTACTGTTTTAATGGAAAATGGTATGATATTGTCAGAAATTGGCCTTTTTTTTACAGCAAGGGTTAACAGTGCACAGCAGCTCCAGAACAAAGCCAAACACCGCTAACACCACACTGTTTTAACAGAATACTCTTAAGTTCTTTCTGCGCAAAATTCTAAAACGCAAACCAGTGAGAACGATGATGGCGTGCACATGCGTATTACGAGTTCAGTCTATAGGTATGCGCGTTTGAATGTATGTGCACAGGCGTGTAGTCCTTCCCTACAAATCAACCCTTTAACGTACTACTTGTCTGGCCTTAAAATTTATAATACAGAATTTTTATCACTTTCGCGTAGCCACGCGAACCAGAGTTATCCCGACAATGCTTTATCTGTAGAGAGGTAAAGAGAGGGGAGAAAGTCAGAGAAAGTGTTGTGACCCACTGAGCAGTTTCTTCTGTAAAGTCAGGGGATTTCCCTCAAACAATAGATGGTCGTAAAGAGGTGAAATAACATTTACATGAGTCAAGCAACTTTGTTTAATTTATTTTTTGTGCCTTTTTTTACTAATGATCGTGGAAGAATTTACATTTGTGTAGCATGTTTCCCCTCTGAAGAGAAATAAACATATCACTTGGGAAAGAGTGTATTGTCTTTGGAAAGTGTTTGATCTTGCTTCTGAGAAAGGGTTGATCCTCAAATGCCAGAGAAGTAAAACATAGAAGAAAATTCAGTTGCTTAGTCATTGCGATACAACAACAGATGAGAAAAAAAAGTGCAAGAATGGCTCTCTGTTTTCCCAGACCATACCTAATGTTATGTTCATGAAATTTTGTGACTTTTAGGGTCATGAATATGCATGTAATGTTTTTCAACACACAGATGTGTTTTGACACATACACAGATATCATTTCTGTTACTGATTTTCGTGGGTCAATTTGACCCGCATATTTTTTAACGTTCTAATGAATCTGTAGGCCCTAAAATAATTATTTTTCTTTGGTAATATTTTGTTTTGCTGGTTTTTAACTACCCTAGTGAAGATAAAAAGGAGAATTTACCCACTTATTTCAATACTGAAAAATATTTGGTCTGTCCACAGATGGTAAAAATTAGCTGTTTTGTTTTTTCAAGCTATCTGAAATACTAACCTATGTTATTTTTCTTGAAATTTTGTGATTCTCATTCTCATTTAAGGTCATGAACATGGAAGCAAAGTTTCAACACGCTGATGTGTGGTGAAATGTGTGCACAGAAGTTTTATTTGCGGCTCAATTTGACCCATATAGACAGCTGTTCAAAAGCAACTGTACAGACCCAAATAAAATAAAATAAAATAAAACATTTATTTGCTGTATGTCAACTCTCCAACTCTAGTCCTGAAGTGCCAGTGGCTTGCTGAATTTAACAACTTTTTATTTAAAAAGTTGTTTTACCTGTTAACTGTCAGTCCCATTTTTTTGAGCATACACTGTTAACCCTTGCTATATAAAAAGGCAAAATTCGTACAATATCATACCATTTTCCATTAAAACAGTAATATACCGTAGAAAACAAAAATAGCCTACAGGAATATACTGTGAATTAACAGCGCTCAAAATCGACACTCAGAGACTGTTTTCCCAATTATACCCTATACCCTCATTCACTATTCCCTACATTAGTTCACTAATATAGTCCCCTTGACAGAGTGAATGAAAAGAAGTGAGTGAATTGAGACACTGATGAACACCTGATAAGCAGAATCACTGAAGGACAGAGAAACAAGAACAGAAAAAAGAGAAACACAAAAACTACAACTGACTTCCAGCCACAGAGTGTGAAACCAGTTTACAAACCAGTTTAACATTATTTCTTTCATACATGTACAAAAGTTCTTGTTGAGAATTAACAGAGATTTAGTTTATAATAAAGTTTGTTGTCACCATGATGGAGATCAGTATTTGCTTTAGTTGGTCTCTTGTCCCTGGACTTCTTACCATTCATCTCTCTCTGATTGTTATAATAGTGAGTTTATAAATCACATTTGTTATGGCAAGAAAGAGCCAAGAGGAAGATGATTAATTGTTTTGGGATTTTGTGATGATATCACAACCATCCTGGACATGTCTGATTCTCTGATCTTTCTTGTATATATTCTTTGAATTAACGGGTATTTCATATTTAGCATATATCTGTGAATCTACAACATGAAATCAATATTTGTGTAATCAGGTCTTCTGAAGAATATCATAATCATATAGTGCATTAAAACATTTTGAACTCCTCCTTATCCTGGACCCACACAGATATAGAATCAAAAATATTGGTTTATAAAGGAGTTTATTGATTTAAACCCGATTGTATTGCTTCTGCTAAAGAAAATAGTCCATTCCATCTCTACGGTTAGAATCCTGCATCCACAGCAACGCTCTGTTTTTCATGGTAACGGTGTGTTATCCTTAGCAGCAGCTGATATCAAGAAATAACACACTGCATTCTACATTAGAATTCAACCAAGCCATGTAATAAAATGCATTTAAACATTATAAACTCCTGCTTAATTCAGACACACACAGACATCAACAATCAGCACATGAATCTCAACAACGGTGACAATCAAAAGTTTCATGTCACAATGCATGCTGGGTTCCAGGATAATATAAAACTCCCAGCATGCACTGCTGCATGAATAAAAAAAATAATAATAAAAAATAATAATATTGCCACCATTGTTGAGATTAATGTGCTAAATTGTGATATCTCTGTGTTTCTAAAAGACAGGGTAGCTCTGTTTTTTTTGGTTGTGCATGATGTGTTAAAGAAAAATAGTCATTGTAATTTATTGCTGTGGTTTCACAGTGGTGGTAATGCAACACTTTTGATTGAGGATTAAACTCTGAATGAGTGAGAATGAATTCCTTACTGAATGACTAGGCAGTATGACGATTTTGTCATATTAATCATTATAACCGCAACCATTCATAAACTGTGTGTGTGCACAAGTGTGCCTTGCACTAAAACAGCTCAAGCAGAAAAAAAAAAAAAAACTAACGTTTTAGCATCAGCATCCCAACTAAAGCAAACAGTGATCTCTATAATGGAAACTTCAAACCAAACATTTTCAATTAAACATAACTTGACATAACATACAACTGTAGATGTATGACAGAAATAAAGTCATACTGGTTAATACGTATAATAATGTGCAATGGGTAGAAGTCAGTTGTATTTCTTGTGTTTCTCTATTTTCTGTTCTTGTGTTCCTCTTTCCTTCAGTGATTCTGCTTGTTAACAGCAGGTGTTCATCACTAATGCTCAACAATCACTTACATATTCCCTTAATTATCTCACTGCAGCACTGTCTCAATGTTACTTTTTACTCTTTGTAGTGTGGATTTCCCTGTGGGGTTGAAAGGGTTAACAGTGTAAGATAAAAAGACACAGCCACAAAATGTACTTTAACAGTAATACACTGTAAGTTATAAAACAGGTTTATACTGGCAACACTGTTGCCAGTAGTTTACTGTAAAATCTTGTTTTTGGGTCACCATTGTGCAGAAGAGTAGAGCCTGTGCTTCAGTCCAGGAGAAGATCTGCAACACTGATGATATGCTGCATGTTGCTTTATTTAACAGACAGTGACTGTGCAGTTGCTGGTCCAGTGGAAAGCTCAAAGTTTTGTTGTGGTTTTAAATGAAATAAGTTCACAGTAATACTTTGTTCACGTTATTAATGCATTATACATTTTAGTTAATACATTTAAATGACAGTTGGTCAATTTAAGGCAGGCGGTTTCTGCAAGTGAAATTAGTTAACTCGAGTTTTAGTGCATTTTTACGGTAACATGATGTAGATTACAGTAATGAACTGTACAATTAACAGTAAATTACTGGCAACAGTGTTGCCAGTATTTTACTGTAAAAAAACCTGGTAAGGTCTAACAGTGTAGACATGAAAATGACGTTTCCAACTTAAATTGTTAAAAATCTTGAATACTTCAGGTTTGGTACATTTTTAAAGGGAACACTTCAAAGATTATTGTAGAAGTAAAAAAAAAAAAAAAAAAAAAAAAGTTGTAAAAGTAAAGTTTTAAAAAAGTTATGGACGTTTAAATTTATGCAGATTTAAATATGAAAATATATTAAAATTTTATATAAAATATATATTTTACAAAACATGTTCAACACTAAAACTTCAAGAAAATCAAAGCTTAATATCTGAACAAGTTCTGTGCCAAATTTTAGGTTCAGGTTTAGGCTTTTAGTAAGATTTTTTTGTGCGCATACCAAACTTTTCCACTGGATTAAATCCAGACTCCACCGGTGACCATATAAGTACTCTACAATTTCAATATGTGGTTTTAGTGATTTGAATTCAATCTCTAAAAAACATCAGAGAAAGAATCAGAGAGTGAGTTATAGTTTGGCACCACATCAGAAATAACGCATCTATTGCTATTTCTCTATTGCTCATTTCTTTTGAAAATCAAGATTACTTGAGATTACTAGATTACTTGAGATACGTAAGATAGTACTCGATTACCAACGTAAGCAAGTATTAAATTCAATTCAATATGAAATGTACACAGCAAAATCCCCAGAGTTAAATTAACTCTGTTCAGAGAACATTTGGTCCCTCTCTAAAGATAGTTAAAATAACTCTGAATCAGAGTTAAAGTTAATGAGATACTTAAGTGATTAATTAAGTGATGTTTGGGCATTAATGATGAACACCTGCTGTCAACAAGTTCTCAGCAGAGGAGGATTGAACAACTCCATAAACAGCATTATCAGCTTCACTTATTACTAACCAGACTGAATGTATTTCTGTCAGACGTCTACAGAAGGTCTTATTGAGAATTAACAGAGGTTTAGATGTTGACGATTTATTGAAAATGTATGATCACCATTATGGTGATGAGTGTTTCCTTTAGTTGGGCAGTTTGACTCTTTTTGCAAGTTTGTGGTTTTTGTAACAGTTTAATTTGTTACAAAGAAAACCAAAAGCAAAGATGATCAGGTGAAATCGTTTTTTACAACATATAGTAGAAATATGCACTTATCTCATGACTGTCTAAAAGTGATTATTTGATGTTAAGAGATTATATTCACTAACAATACTCTCTAGCCACAGATCAGATATTCTGAATTTAGATTTTTAAAATACATTATAGGGATTTTTTTTTTTTTTTAGACAAAGACATCAAGAATCAGCATATGAATCTCAACAATGGTGACATGTTTCATGCTGCAATGCATGCTGGGAGCCACAATAGTATAAAACTCATGACTCCCAGGATGCATTGCGGCATGAAACATGTCACCATTGTTGAGATTCATATGCTGATTCTTGATGTCTGTGTCTTAGAAAAAAAAAAAAAATTCAATGTGTCCAATCTGTGGCAAGAGAGTATCGTTAGTGAATATAATCTATTAACATCAAATGACCACTTTTGGACAGTGATGATATAAGCGCATCATTCTACTTTTTGTTGTTGAAAACTAGTTCACCTGAACATCTTTGTGTCTGGCATTCTTTGCAACAAATTACGTGTTTTGGTAAAAACTGTTACAAAAAAATAAGCTAAGCGTCAAACTGCCCAACTAAAGGAAACACTCATCACCTTTATGGTGACCAACCATTTTCAGTAAATCGTCAACATCTAAACCTCTGTTAATTCTCAATACAAACTTCTGTAAACGTCAGACAGAAATAAAGTCAATCTGGTCAGTAATAAGTGAAGCTGGTAATGCTGTTTGTGGAGTTGTTTAATCCTCCACTGCTGAGGTCTCGAAAGATGTAATGTCTTATTTTGTCTTCAGTTGATTTCATCTGTGGCTGGAAGTCAGTTGTAGTTCTTGTTTCTCTTTTTTCTGTTCTTGTTTCTCTTTCCTTCAGTGATTCTGCTTGTTGACAGCAGGTGTTCATCATTAATGCCCAATCATCACTTAATTAATCACTTAAGTATCTCATTAACTTTAACTCTGTTTCAGAGTTATTTTAACTCTCTGTAGAGAGGGACCAAATGTTCTCTGAGCAGAGTTAATTTACACGTCAAACTAAGATTGCTGTAACAAAAAGTAAGACTGTCAAGGTAGCACTTTTAAACATTCGTTCACTTAAAAATAAATCACTTCTAGTCAACGACTTAATAACCACAAACAACCTAGATTTTATGCTTCTAAATGAAACCTGGCTAGAAGCCAGCTGCAGTGCAACAGTCCTCAATGAAGCAGCCCCTCATAACTTTACTTTTATGAGTGTCTGCAGAGCTGTTAAGAGAGGTGGGGGTCTAGCTGCTCTTTTTAAAGATATTTATCAATGTAAGCAAACATCATTTGGGAATTACCCTTCTTTCGAATATCAGGGTATTGTGTTAAAAGGTGCTCCACGCATTTTACTTATCATTATTTACAGGCCTCCAAAATACTCTCCAGCCTTTGCTGAGGAGTTTAAAGAAATGTTATCAACCATTACCTCAGAGTTTGACTGTTTTGCCATTGCTGGAGATTTCAACATCCACACAGATAGTGCAGAAAACAATATGGCAAAAGAAATCAAAACTGTTTTAAAAACTTTTGATCTGAGTCAGCATGTACATGGACCCACACACAATTGTGGACACACTCTAGATTTACTTATCAGTAAGGGTCTAAACATTTCATCGATTGTTATTAAGGATGTAGCACTGTCTGATCATTTCTGTATTTTCTTTGATATATTGATCTCTCCTGCCACTGAAGCTAGATCTGTGTCTGTGAAGAAGAGATGCTTAAATGAGAACACTAGTGTACTATTTATGAAGGCTATATCCCTAACACCAAGCATATCTGCAGACTCTGTTGATCTTCTCCTTGATTCTTTTAACTCAAAAGTTAAAGGTGTAATTGATGATATTGCTCCTGTTAAACTCAGGAAGAAGAGTGGCAGACAAAAAGCACCTTGGAGAAACTCAACAGCAGTGCAAAATATGAAAAGACAATGCAGAAAAGCAGAGCGCATGTGGCGGAAGACAAAACTTGTAGTCCATTATAACATCTACAAAGACAGCCTTCATGCTTTCAATATGGAACTAGGCAAAGCTAGACAGACTTTCAAATATTATAAACAGCAATTTAAACAACACACGCACTCTTTTTGCTACTGTAGAGAGACTGACAAACCCCCCAAGCCAGATTCCCAGTGAAATGCTCTCAGACAACAAGTGCAGTGAGTTTGCTTCTTTCTTCTCTGAGAAAATCAATAATATCAGAAAGGTGATCAGCACATCCTTGAGTTGCTCTGGGGTCAGACAGATCAGACCACCTGAGAAAGCAGTTACTATGTCTGACTTCAAAGAAATTGATGGCAAAATTTTGGAAGAAACCATACAGCACCTTAAAACATTAACCTGCGCTCTTGACACACTTCCCACATCTTTCTTCAAAAGTGTGTTAAACAGTTTAGAAGCAGATCATCTAGAAGTGGTAAATGCCTCACTTCTCTCTGGGAGTTTTCCAAACTCCCTGAAAACTGCACTTGTCAAGCCCCTCCTGAAAAAGAGCAATCTAGATAAGACCATATTAAGCAATTATAGACCGATCTCAAATCTTCCTTTCATAGGCAAGATCATTGAAAAAGTTGTCTTCAATCAGCTGAACAAATTCTTAAGCTTGAATGGATACTTTGACAATTTTCAATCTGGTTTCCGACCGCACCACAGCACAGAGACAGCGCTCATAAAGATAATAAACGACATTCGCTTAAATACTGATTCAGGCAAATTATCAGTGCTGGTACTACTCGACCTCAGTGCTGCATTTGACACTGTCGATCATAACATACTTCTGGACAGGCTGGAAAACTGGGTGGGGCTTTCTGGGATAGTCCTAAAATGGTTCAGGTCATACTTAGATGGGAGAGGTTATTATGTGAGTATAGGAGATCATAAGTCTGAGTGGACATCCATGACATGCGGAGTCCCTCAAGGCTCAATTCTTGCGCCACTCCTGTTCAACCTGTACATGCTTCCAATGAGCCAAATAATGAGAAAGAACCAAATTGCTTACCACAGCTATGCAGACGACACACAGCTCTACTTAGCCCTATCACCTAACGACTACAGCCCCATTGACTCCCTGTGCCAATGCATCGATGAAGTAAACAGTTGGATGTGTCAAAACTTTCTTCAGTTAAACAAAGACAAAACTGAAGTCATTGCGTTTGGAAACAAAGATGAAGTTCTCAAGGTGAACGCATACCTTCACTCTAGGGGTCAAACAACTAAACATCAAGTCAGGAATCTTGGTGTGACACTAGAGTCAGACCTTAGTTTCAGTAGTCATGTCAAAGCAATAACTAAATCAGCATACTATCATCTGAAAAATATTGCAAGAATTAGATGCTTTGTTTCCAGACAAGACTTAGAGAAACTTGTGCATGCTTTCATCACCAGCAGGGTGGATTATTGTAATGGACTCCTCACTGGAGCCTTCCCAAAAAGACCATAAGACAGTTGCAGCTCATACAGAACGCTGCCGCCAGGATTCTGAGCAGAACCAGAACATATGAACATATCACACCAGTCCTCAGGTCTTTACACTGGCTTCCAGTTAAATTTAGGATTGATTTTAAAGTATTATTACTGGTATATAAATCATTCAATGGCCTAGGACCTCAATACATTGCAGATATGCTCACCGAATATAAGCCCAACAGATCACTCAGATCATTAGGATCATATCAGCTAGAAATACCAAGGGTTCACTCTACCCAGCAGGCACAGGATATAGACTACAACGTCGGTCAGACGTTGGATTGTGGTTGAAAATGAAAATTGGGTTGACGTCTAAACCCAACGTTTGTTTAACGTCAAGCTCCAACATTGGGCAATCGTTGAATTTTAGTTGGAATAAACCAGAAAAAAGTTGAAATGCATGGCCGTACACTCATTACCAGCTTCACTTAAAACTAACCAGATTTACTTTTTTTAAAATTTTCGTTTTAATGAAATAATATTTTGTATTTTAAAGTCACCATGATGGTGGTTAGCATTTGCTTTAGTTGTGCTCTTGACCCTTGTCTCTTTAATATCAAAATATCTCTGGCTGCTATAACTGTGTGTTTATGAAGCACAATTGTTGTAGCAAAAAAAAGCCATGAGATCAGGTGGTGTTGGCTGATTATGATGATGATGATGATGATGATATCATCATGTAATTGCCTGAATCCCTGAAAATGTTTAATGCTTTGATTATATAGGACTTGAGGTTTTAATATTGTTTTATTCATAATAGAAGTAATTTGATTCTACAGCATATCAAGCAATGTTGGTTATAAAATACTTGATTATTAAAAACTATTTAGTGCTCAAAAACCTTTAATCTATGCCAGTACTTAGATGCACACAGACATCAAGAAACAGCAAATGAATCTCAACAATGGTGACAATCAAACAAAATGTGCAGATAATCAGATCAACTCTGAGCATAAAACAAGCTACAAAAAATCCAGCTGCATAATTTATTAATGCCGCAATGCATGCTGGGAGATAAAGGTGAGTTTTGATTGGTGGTACCCAGCATGCACTGCAGCATGAAGCATTTCATTGATTGTCACCATTGTTGAGAGTCATACATTGATTCTTGATGGCTAAGTAATAATGTAAGAAAAGTTTAATGCACTAAATGTTTTTCAAATCCTCTATATTATTTGGTAAACAACATTACTCTCATGCTGTCAAATTAAACGGCTTCGATTATAAAAACATTAAAAATACAAGTCCTTTATAATAAAAACATTAGACACTGAATAAGATCAGGGATTCATCAATATCACCTGATTTCTATTTCTCTAAACTATTTTGCCACAACAATTGTGCTTTAAAAACACACAATTATAGCAGCCAGAGAAAATGTTATACTAAGAAGTCAAGGGTCAAGAGTCCAACTAAAGCAAATGCTAAACACCATCATGGTGACTTTAAAATACAACTTGATTTCATTCAAACGAACATTAAATAAAGTCAGTCTGGTTAGTAATAAGTGAAGCTGGTAATGCTGTTTGTGGAGTTGTTTAATCCTCCTCTGCTGAGATCTTCACAGATTTAATGTGCTGCCATGCATGTCACATTTTTTGCAGTGCTTATTCCAACCAAAATTCAACATCTGTCTGACGTTGGAGCTTGACGCCAATCAAACGATGGGTTTAGACGTCAACCTGACTTTCATTTTCAACCAAAATATGACGTCTGACTGACGTTGGATTAGTTGGAGTCCAACGTCTTCCTGACGTCACATTGACGTACTGTGCCTGCTGGGTAAGCATGGAGAATTATGCTTTGGAATGTTGTGAGTTAAAAGTTTTCCAAAGAAAAAAACTCTGATAAAGTACAGACACTTGAAAAATGTACTTAAGCAGAGTATAAAAAACTTCACTACTGTCCGCCTCTGCTCAAATGTGCGTATGCCTCCCGCTTATCATGCTCAGCTGAATGGTTTCGTATCTTGTAAACACGGCCTAATTCATGCCATTGACATATAAAATTGCACCAGTCAACGTCCAAATATGTTACTTGAGAACCGGTGGGCCCAACCCTAAGAATTGCTTCGATTTCCAAATATCTGCAGTTCTGCAACTCTAAGCTCAGACCCTGATGTGGCACTAAGAACTTTTCCACGTCAAAGAAGGTTTAATAAGTTTGAATGCTGGCGTAGACTTTGGCTTACGCACACTCTAAGATCATATCTGGGCATATGCACGTTTATTAAATAGGGCCATTGGAGAACGAGGTCATTTTTTCCATTCAATCTCGACAGTGTCTAGAATTCTCTGAGTTTTGCGCATCTGAAATGTCTAAACTCTCTACACCCTCTTTCAGTTCTGTTCTGTTGGATGTGCGGTAGAGCGTGTGTTATTTTGAAATGATCAATTGCTTTGGGCCGTACGGTGCCAGCAGTGACATCATGCAGGGATTAGGCCTGTTTTCTAGCTACTACACTTTTATGTCTGAACATCTCAGAGCCTCCATCAGTTGTTTGGTAAAGTTGTGTCTCTGTAGATTCGACAGGAGGCTGTGGACAATTCCCTCTGCACTTAAATCATCCAGCTCAACTAGATCCACAAATATATCGGCAGGCACGTCCATGTCTAGTAACTGCAGTCTCAATGATAAGGTCCCTTTTCTGACATTTTCCGGAACAGGATCCGGATTAATGTGCACTGTTAACCTTTGCTGTAAAAAAGGCCAAATTCTGACAATATCATACCATTTTTCATTAAAACAGTAATATACTGTAGAAAACAAAAATAGCCTACAGGAATATACTGTGAATTAGTGCTCAAAATCGACACTCAGAGGCTGTTTTCCCAATCACACCCTATACCCTCATTCACTATTCCCTACATTAGTTCACTAATATAGTCCACTTGACAGAGTGAATGAAAAGAAGTGTGTGAATTGAGACACTGATGAACACCTGATAAGCAGAATCACTGAAGGACAGAGAAACAAGAACAGAAAAAAGAGAAACACAAGAACTACAACTGACTTCCAGTCTCCGAGTGTGAAACCAGTTTACAAACCAGTTTAACATTATTTCTTTCATACATGTACAAAAGATCTTGTTGAGAATGAACAGATATTTAGTTGTTGATGTTGTATTGAAAATAATAAAATTTGTTGTTACCATGATGGAGATCAGTGTTTACTTTAGTTGGTCTCTTGACTTTTTACTACAAGATTATCTCTGCCTGTTGTAACAGTGAGTTTATAAAACACATTTGTTATGATAAGAAGCCAAGAGGAAAATGATCAGGTGTTTTAGGCTGTTGAGATGATGCTGTACTCATCCTGGACATGTCTGATTCTCTGATCTACTTCTGTATGTAAGCTTTGAATTTATGAGGATTTAATAATTATTATGTGTCTGTTAATCTACAACATGAAATACAGTAATGTTTCTGTAACCAGTTATTCTGAAGGATATTGAAATAATATAGTGAATTAAAACATTTTGAACTCTTGCTTAACTCAGACACACACAGACATCAACAATCAGCACATGAATCTCAACAATGGTGACAATCAAAAGTTTCATGTCAAAATGCACGCTGGGTTCCAGGATAGTATAAAACTCCCAGCATATATATATATATATATATTTGCCACCATTGATGAGATTCACATGCTAATTTGTAATTTGTCTCTGTGTTTCTACAATACAGTGTAGCTCTGTTTCTTTGGTTGTGCATGATGTGTTTAAAAATCATCATGGTAACTCATGGCTTTAACAGTGGTGCTAATGTAACACTTTTAATTAGTAGTGGGAAGTTTGGATCATTTTATTGACTCGGATCTTTGAGTCTCATTCAGCAAAATGAACTAATCTTTTTTCGAGTCTTTTCGTTCATTTCAGCATAATATAAATAAAATGGCATGTTAAATATCCCAACACATCTAGTACTTACGAAAAAAAATTTGATTACATTTGTAAAAAGAATAAAAATAAACTATAGGGTAATGCAGCCAAAGCCAAATAATATGAAACCGAAATGTTTTATTAATTGATTAGTTGTTGGGTCTTAAGTTCAGGCTATTGCAGTCTGACTCTGTTAGTTCACCTCACCTCCTGATCCGAGACGTTCTTTCCTTTGCAACTTCATATTTATCACGTTTGTTCTCCTCCTCTCGTGTCTCGAGACGTTAGTTGCATCAACTCGTCAGTGTCTGACTCTGATCTGTCTGCTGGGCCGTGCCGTGTGTGATACAGCAGGGCCGGAAACAAACGATTAGTTCATCTTTTGAGTCTCGAGTTCGGGTTCGGGTCCGAGTCTTTCGTTCTTCGAGACTATGCTGTCAGTACCAGAAAGAGAAATGATTAGTTCATCTTTCGAGTCTCGAGTTCGGGTTCGGGTCCGAGTCTTTCGTTCTTCGAGACTATGCTGTCAGTACCAGAAAGAGAAATGATTAGTTCATCTTTCGAGTCTCGAGTTCGGGTTCGGGTCCGAGTCTTTCGTTCTTCGAGACTATGCTGTCAGTACCAGAAAGAGAAATGATTAGTTCATCTTTCGAGTCTCGAGTTCGGGTTCGGGTCTTTCGTTCTATATATATAAGAACGAAAGACTCGGAACCGAACCCGAACTCGAGACTCAAAAGATTAACTAATCGTTTCTGTTTCCGGCCCAGCAGACAGATCAGAGTCAGACACAGACGAGTCACTGACGAGTCACTGACCCATATGTTGCGTAATGCGCATGTGCAGTCAACACAAAATGAACGAATCACTCTCTGAGACAACTCGGTAGTCCCGAGTCATATTAAAGATTCGTTCAAAATGAACAAATCGTTAATGAACAACACATCACTATTTTTAATACAGAATTAAACTCTGAAAGAGGTTAGTGATTGAACAGGCTATATGATGATTTTGTCATCATAATCAATATAACTGCAATCATTCACTAACCATGTGTGTGTGCACAAGTGTGACCTGCAAAAACACAGTTCAAGCAGCAAGAGAGAAACTAATGTTAAAAAGTGAAGAGTCCAGAACCCAACTAAAGCAAACACTGATCTCTATAATAGAAACTTCAAACCAAACATTTTCAATTAAATATCTCAATAACAACTTCTGTAGATGTATGACAGAAATAAAGTCATACTGGTTAATAATAAGTGTAATAATGTGCAATGGCTGGAAGTCAGTTGTAGTTCTTGTGTTTCTCTATTTTCTGTTCTTGTGTTTCTCTTTCCTTCAGTGATTCTGCTTGTTAACAGCAGGTGTTCATCACTAATGCTCAACAATCACTTACATATTCACTTAATTATCTCACTGCAACACTGTCTCAATGTTACTTTTACTCTTTGTAGTGTGGATTTCCCTGTGGGGTTGAAAGGGTTAACAGTGTAAGATAAAAAGACACACCCACGAAATGTACTTTAACAGTAATACACTGTAAGTTATAAAACAGGTTTATACTGGCAACACTGTTGCCAGTAGTTTACTGTAAAATCTTGTTTTTTGGGTCACCATTGTGCAGAAGAGTAGAGCCTGTGCTTCAGTCCAGGAGAAGATCTACAAACATTGATGATATGCTGCATGTTGCTTTATTTAACAGGCGGTGACTGTGTAGTTGCTGGTCCAGTGGACATCTTTTTATGTACAATAGTTCCTTAGTGTCCTCAAATGAAATAAGTTCACAGTAATACTTTGCTCACATTATTAATGCATTATACATTTTAGTTAAAACATTTAAATGACAGTTGGTCGATTTAAGTCAACCGGTTTCTGCAAGTGAAATTAGTTAACTGGAGTTTTATACACTGAAAAAAATGTGGAGTGACATTTACTTAAAAAAAGCTAGGCAACTTTTTCCACACAGAAAGTGCTTGTAATCTTTACTCGGGCTATTTCAATTCGTAATTAATTGTAAAAGTAATTAAATTAAACAAATTATAATTGAGTAATAATTAATCAAATTAATTCCTTAAAAGTTAACCATTTAAAAATGAGTAAAATGTACAAAATATCTTTTATTGCCAACATTGAAGACACCTGGTGTTAACAAGCAGAATCACTGAAGGAGAAAACCATAATTAAAGTCACAATTATGGTGATCAGTGTGTGTTTTAGTTGGGCTCTTGACCCTTAAATTATTAACTTTAAGATTTGTTTGGCTGCTGTACATGAGTTATAACAGCCAGATGAACAAATATAAAATGTGATGTAATGGCGTTGGTTGTGTTTTAACATAATCATTATTTCACAATCATTTGACCTGAATCACTGAACCTCATATAGAGTCCAATTTAGTTAGATTAACTATATTAATTATAGCAGCACTGGCCTTGTATGGCAGAATATTTGTAACTTTTACAATGTAAGCAAAAAATAATTTCCCAAAAGTTTCTCTTATACAAAAAAGGAGACACACAGACATCAATAATCAGCCTGTGAATCTCAACAATGGTGACATTTATAAAGCATGTTGCAGTGCATTCTGGGTTCCACCAGTCAAAACGCATTCATGGCTCCCATCATGCATTGCTGCATGAATAAATAATGAGCTTATGATCAGAGGTGATCTGTTTGTCCCCATTGCTGAGATTCATACGCAAAATCTTGATGTGTGTGTGTGCCTAAAAAAAGTGTATATATATATAATTTTTTTATTTTTTATTATTGATTTGATCATTTGGATTGCATTGAACAGGCTAAAAATATTATGCTGCTATAATTAATATAGTTCACCTAACTCAAAAAATGGACTCTATATGAGTTCGGTGATTCAGGTCTAATGATTGTGAAATAATGATTATGTTAAAACACAACCAACACCATCAGATCATCTTTTCTGTTTGTTCATCTGGCTGTTATAACTCATGTACAGCAGCCAAACAAAACTTAAAGTTAATAATTTAAGGGTCAAGAGCCCAACTAAAACACACACTGATCACCATAATGGTGACTTTAATTATGGTTTTCTCCTTCAGTGATTCTGCTTGTTAACACCAGGTGTCTTCACTGTTGGCAATAAAAGATATTTTGTAAATTGTACTCATTTTAAATGGTTAACTTTTAAGGAATTAATTTGATTAATTATTACTCAATTATAATTTGTTCAATTTAATTACTTTTACAATTAATTACTAATTGAAATAGCCCGAGTAAAGATTACAAGCACTTTCTGTGTGGAAAAAGTTGCCTAGCTTTTTTTAAGTAAATGTCACTCCACATTTTTTTCAGTGTATGAGGGCAAGTTGCCAGTTTCCCACAAATCTCTCACAAACGTCTTGCCCTCCACCTCTTACTTCCACTACGCCAGTCTCTTTTGACTGGAGTTTCCTGGTTGTTTCCTCTCTACTAAAACAAGAATGTGGTTGCCTAGATACAAGGCCCTAATGCTTCAACTCTTCCCTCCACACCCGTGACCCCTTTCCTCAATCCACACACTCATTTCCTTCTTACATCATGAACACGCTTGTGACGACCAGCCCGTGACTCACTGCACTTGACAGGATTCTCCTTAGATACTTTTAGTAACTTTTATATAGACCCCAATTGACCTATCAGCCCCAGTTACTGTTGCTACCTCGGACAAACAAACGGAGTTGCTAACTGTCTAACAATGACAGCTGTCAGTGTGAAAACTGTTTTTGATACATTTTGGACACAGAAGGACCACCTCTAGTCGAGGAGCATGCTTAAACATGCTTAAATACGCCATGGAAGGATATCTAAAAGATTTTAACATAAATATGGTGGGCAACAAGATTATTTGGAAGCAAGGGTTTACAGATCACAATGCTAGCAGGAGAAGCCTCGATCAGGATTGCAGATGACACGACTGCTTTTGACCTACACTCTGTACATGACGTGAGAACAGCTAGCTATTTAGGTTAGTACATTAGCATGGACTCTCTAACTTAAATTGTAATTTAATGAGAGTATGACAACCAGGAAATAAAAGTTTTCGTCCTCATTGGGATTGAATCCTTAGGGAACCAGGTTTCTGCGCTCACATCACTAATATTATAAATGACCCGGGCTTCAGTCGTATAGCGCAGATAATTGGTCTGTTCGCGCAAATCTTATCACACTTTTGAATCGAGCTGGTGAACGCGCGCGCATAGTGCGGTATTCAACACATGAACACCCATGCCCATCCTCTCAGGATCCTGGATCAGTGTTACAGGAACCCCAGGCACATCTGAAAATACAGAATTATTTTAGACGTATAAATGTGCAGTCTGTCGCTGACTAGATATATTTAACAAAATGTAGGCCACTTTTTACTGGTAACATCAGACATTTGGCATTATCAGGACCCACAAACATTCCCCCATTGCATTATTATACATTATGTTCAACATTATATATAGTACTTTAATATAGTACTGATATTTAAAACTCTGAAAACTTGAATTTTTTCTCACACAGAAATTTTCATTTTGGGGGAACTTTCCACAATACAGATTGTCACTATCCACAATACATGCATTTTTGTATTGCGATAGATTGTTACACCCCTAATAAATATAATAAATATTTGCAAAACTGCAGATTATGTGAGTGAGCTCCTGAGGCTCGTCTTTGAGGAGGTGATTGTGGAACCCACACAGTAAATTCCACAGTGTTAAATCAACACTGCTCAGAGCAAATATGGTCCCACTCTACAGAGTGTTAAAGTAACACCAAAGCAGTGTTAAAGTTAATGAGATAATTAAGTGATTAATTTAGTGATGATTGAGCATTATTGAAGACACCTGCAGTTAACAAGCAGAATCACTGAAGGAGAAAATCATAAATTGTAAGTTACCATTATGGTGATGGGTGTTTGCTTTAGTTGGGCTTAGGGCTGGGCGATTTAAATCGCGATATTGTTATGCGCATCTCATCAGTAAAGCCGGTTCCTTGATTAGTAGTAAATCGCCATCACCTGCTTTCAGATGAAGCGGCATTTACTACAAAGAGCCGTAGTTAACTGACAAGCTGAGCCAAATCACATCAATATCGCGGACGTATCGCCAACGATATTTAATGCGATATGGCTCAGCTTGTCAGTTAACTACGGCTCTTTGTACACAGCAAAAACTCCAGTGTTAAATTAACACTCCTGGGAGTGTATATGAGTCCACACTCAAGAGTGTTTAAGTTAATGAGATAACTAAGTGATTAATTTAGTGATGATTGAGCATTATTGAAGACACCTGATGTTAACAAGTAGAATCACTGAAGGAGAAAATCGCAAATTGTAAGTTACCATTATTGTGATGGGTGTTTGCTTTAGTTGGGCTCTGACCCTTTCATGTGTACTTTAGATTTTGTTTGGCGGTTGTATTTGAGTTAAAACTGCCAGTTGAACAAAGAAAAAAAAGTGATCTTTGTTGGTTATATTATGATAATCATCATTTGAACTTGATCACTGAGCTCATTAAGATCCTTCTTTCTGACTTCGATTTATGTTGTTGGTTACAGCATAACTGTGAATCTGAATAAATGGCCAGAATTTTTGATATAAAGGATTTCTTAAAACTTGTAAAAAAAAAAAAATCATTCTTTTAGGCACACACAGATGTCAAGATTCAGTCTATGCATCTCAACAATGGTGAGGAGCAGAATATTCAATGAGGAAAAGTAAATTACATAGACAATTCAGATCATAATTTATTCATACCGCAATGCATGATGGGAGCCATTAATGAGTTGTGATTGGTGGCAGCCACTGCAACATGCTTTATTATTGTCACCACCATTGTTGAGATTCACAGGCTGATTATTGATGTCTGAACGTCTTTTTGATTAGAGCAATGTTTATTAAATATTTTGAATTATAAGTAAAGTCCTGATAATCATAGGCTGAAGAATCACAAAACTGCTGCTAACAAGTTAAACCAAACTATCTTAATATGTTTCACTTTTCAGATCACAGTATGATTATGTTAAAACATAACCAACACTATAAGATAACATTTTACTTTGTTCATTTAACTGTTATAAATCAATAACAGCAGACAAACAACAGTAAATATTAGAGTAAACATATAATGGTCTAGAGCCCAACTAAAGCAAACACCCATCACCTTAATGGTAACTTACAATTTGTGCTTTTCTCCTTCAGTGATTCTGCTTGTTAACATCAGGTGTCTTCAATAATGCTCAATCATCACTAAATGAATCACTTAATTATCTTCTCAGCCCTAAATGCCGCTCCATCTGAAAGCAGGTGATGGTGATTTACTACTAAATCAAGGAACCGGCTTTACTGACGAGATGCGCATAACAATATCGCGATTTAAATCGCCCAGCCCTAGTTGGGCTCTTGACCCTTATATATTTACTTTAGAGTTAGTTAGGCTCTTGTATCTGAGTTATAACTGCCAGATGAACAAAGAAAAAAAGTGATCTGATGGTGTTGGTTATATTATGACATTCATCATTTGAACTTGATCACTGAACTCATTATGATCCTTATTTCTGACTTCGATTTATGTTGTTGGTTACAAAATAACTGTGAATCTGCATAAATATCCAGAATTTTTTATATAATATAAAGGATTTCTTAAAAGTTGTTTAAAACAAAAATATCTTTCCTTTAGGCACACACAGACGTCAAGATTCAGTCTATGCATCTCAACAATGGTGACGAGCAGAATATTCAATTAGGAAAAGTAAATTAAATAGACAATTCAGATCATAATTTATTCATACCGCAATGCATGATGGGAGCCATTAATGAGTTGTGATTGGTGGCAGCCACTGCAACATGCTTTATTATTGTCACCATTGTTGAGATTCACAGGCTGATTATTGATGTCTGTGTTTCTAAATAAATTAATTTGAAAGTGTTTTGATCAGAACAATGTTTATGAAATATTTTGGATTATTAGTAAAGTATTGATAATCATATGCTGTTAAAATCACAAAGCTGCTGCTAACAAGTTAAACCAAACTATCTCAATAAGTTTCATTTTTCAGATCACAGCATGATTACGTCAAAACATAACCAACACTATCTCATCACACTTTACTTTGTTCATTTTACTGTTATAAATCAATAACAGCAGACAAACAACAGTAAAAATTAAAGTAAACATATAAGGGTCAAGAGCCCAACTAAAGCAAACACCCATCACCTTAATGGTAACTTACAATTTATGATTTTCTCCTTCAGTGATTCTGCTTGTTAATATCAGGTGTCTTCAATAATAGTCAATCATCACTAAATTAATCACTTAATTATCTCATTAACTTTAACACCGCTTTAGTGTTACTTTAACACTTTGTAGAGTGGGACCATATTTGCTCTGAGCAGTGTTGATTTAACACTGTGGAATTTACTGTGCACTCCATTTGTTGATGAATTAAAGACAATACCCATTCCCATTGTGCAGAACTATGACACAAAGAGGAACTTGATTGCCCGTCATGTTTCCAGATTCAGTGAACAGGGAAAGGGGGTATCCTGGCGTATCCCGCTTAAAACACAGGAATGAAGACTCTAAATGACGACCTAAGAACCGGCTGACGAAGCTGCCAAACGTCAGATGCCGGAAATGCCTACAATTGAAGAATTATTTAAGTAGGACATCCGGTTTCACTTTATTTTGATGGTTCCTTTAACTCATTCTGTTGACTTTAAGTAACGTTGAACCTACATGTCTGCCAACTCTCATTAGAGTGTTAGTAGAGTATTAATAGACTGGAAGGGTTAGGAGAATAAGTTGACATGTAGTTGCAAAGTTACTTATAGCTAGCAGAATGTCTGTTGAGGAGTTAGTAGATATTAAGCAGAGAGTCAACTAATACTCTAATGAGAGTTAGTTGACGTGGTTGCAAAGTTACTTATAGTCAACAGAATGTTACAAAGGACCATCAAAATAAAGTGTTGCCAGAAATCTTTTGGAATGTCATCATTTATGAGTTCAGGTTATGCAGTGTTTTAGTTTTTGTTATTTTGTGATATTAGTCTTCGTATGGTTTATTGGGTATTATAACATGGCTCTGTGGAATACTTGATTCTGATTGGTCAATAGCGCCATCCAGTGGTGTGTTATTCCCAGATAACAGCCGGTGAGAACAGAAACACAGGCTCATCCGGGTCACTGGAGTCAGCAGCGCTATACGCTCGCTAGGAACGGCTTTTCTTCGTGGAAGTTTTGCGTTTGGTGAGCTGATAAAATATTAAACCCCAGTCGAATTAGTATTTTGTGTGCAGTTATTTAACTATGCCATCCAGTATTGTGGACTCGCTCTCTCTTGTTATAACGGCTCCTGAATGTTTTCTCCAAACCAGAAAAAAAATCACGCTTCAACTGATGCCTTCGATGTCTTCTATATTTAATGTCAGGACAATCAAGATCACAAACATCAAATGGACACCGTGAAAAAACTGAAAATAAACAAAAATGACAATCAAATTTGTGATGAAGTGATTTTGCCATGACGTCGTTCAATATATAGCTTATTGAACTGAAATCAATACACACATACCTTACATTATAAATAAACAATAACCAACAGATATGCAAACATACCGTGTGTTTTCCAATCAGGATTCAGGAGACATTATAGTTGGAGAGCCAAAGTCTCAAAAATGGGTTGAACCTGACATGATCTGCCATACTTTTTATTTGTGTTTTTTCTGTTAACTTTGACCCTAAGAACCAATAATTGGAGGGTCTGCTCTGCCGGAAATATCGCGAAAAAAAATTGTGGCCATTTTAGTGTATGCACCCTTTATTTTTTATCAGAAAAATGTGAAAAATATTTTTTTGTCCTCAAATCCTCAGTGGGTTGGGTAGGATGTCAATAAATGCATTCCACATACACAGAACACATGTGCTGACAACATCCACTGAAAGACATAACTCTTAAAACACATTTCTACATGATCTTGCATCAATTTAATGCAAAAAAATGAGGCGTTTTCTCACTTTTTTTCCAATATTTCCATTTTTACTTCATTGGCAATCAACTATTCCCCCAAGTTATGACATCAGTCAATATGTCATTCTTTTCACCAAACAGTATACTCATTCCACAGAAACAAATCTTAAAAATCCAAACAAAATCAATGGATCTGTGATGATTTCACTACTTGTTGATCAACAGGCTCAGAACCTCCATAGAATTTTAGGCTACTCTCAAAATTCTGAAAAACATGCTGGATATATAACATCATGGCACACTTACGCACACACACATGATCTTAGTAATATGAATGAGTTTGTTTGGAACAACCAACCAACGGTAACCAACGGTTACCAACGGACTTCGAAGCTGCTCATCATTGTCTGCGGTAAGTGACAGTGACTCAAGTGAACACCGGTAGGTC
>NC_140210.1:57933786-57948879 GCF_951802725.1 Rutilus rutilus
CCATACATAAAATATCGATATATGGTACCTTTATTTTGACACTCTCCACATCCTCACGTAACTTTTCTCAGCTGAAATATCCTGAAAGCTTTGTCACAAAAGCCGGTATTGTTCACTGTCAAGGCATCGCGAGTTTATGTTTTACTACAGCACAAACCGACAAGCAAGCAGCACCCTTGGTGGGTGCACACATACTGTATTTAATATAATATAATATAATATAGCCAAATGTCAAGTAAAGCTGTTCTCATTTCCTATATATATATATATATTTTGTCAGACAATAGAACGAGTAGCTATGATATAGTGAATGACAAAATTTTTTGTAGGCCTATGTGGAAAATTATCTGAATTGAGAGAGTGTGGGAACCGGATGAACCAAAGCTCTGTGATAGTGAGAATTACAAGTAATAAGCACAAGAAAAAAGAAAAAAAGGAAATTAAAATGGTCAAACTTAATTCTTTAAATAAAAAATAAAAGCAGATAAGTGATAAGTCCGTGGATAAACACTGCTCTTTCACGTCTCTCAGCAGCCGTGCGCCCCACAGATAAACGAGCTGCTGCTCCTCTCAGCCATTCACTGAACAGGGCAGACGCAGGGAGAAAGCAAGACCTCACGCTCTGGCAACATTTGGAGATTACTGAGGTTTGTCCAAAAAGTCGCTAGATTTGTCGCTAAAGGGGTCTGAAAAGTCGCTAAAAATAGCGACAAAGGCGCTAAGTTGGCAACACAAACCCGAAAAGTCCGTTTTAGCGAATCAGCGCGCAGTATACAGGTCAGGTGACAAGGCTGTTAGTCACTGTCAGTCTCTTCGAAAAGACGCGCTAGCTGAGAGGAGTCTCGTCAAAGCTGACTAAAAGTGATTAAGGATGGATCATATCTTCTTCAGGGCGTAAAAGGAGAATAAAAGCTGAAACATTTTCAGGGAACCTTGCTAAAGCAGCACGTTAGTGGTGAGGGAAAAGCTCCCTGTAGTGCGTGTAATCACAACAAAGTAGGCCTAGGAGATAAACGTTACAAAGGGGAGTGTTTTATTATGTATCATAGCAATTACTTGGCTTTGTTTAACTCTGAAACATGAAATGTGGAATTAACTGCTTTAAAAAAAAAAATATATATATATATATATATATAAAAACATACTTTCAATGACCTTTAATTTAGTAAGTTACCTGTATTTGTTTACTTATTATTACTTAATCAAAACAACCCAGCTGCAGTTTGATTGATATTACTTCAAATGCACACACACACACAAAACAAAAACATGATTTATGAAAATGAACAAGAATGGAGTTATCTCCATGGTTACTGGTTGTGTAAACTTGGCACATAATATCTAAATATATATCGATAAATTGATCGGTATAGCCCTGAATCGAATCGTAATCGTATAGCAGAATTTTTTGAGTTATCGTTCTCATGTTTGTTAAAATCTAACTGACTGTTATAATATTGCTATTATATAAGCTCCTTTTTAAATCAATATTTTGTCAAATTATTTATTTATTTTGTAGGTAGACATGTAATAAGTGGGATAATGTATAGCGAGGCGGTTGTTATAGCGAATATACAACCCCTTCAGGCTGATTCAAGACCTGTTCCCGTTCAGCCTGTCAGGGTTGTTATTCGCTATAACAACCGCCTCGCTATACATTATCCCTTACTTAACAACTTAGACGTCTGACAGAAATACAGTCAGTCTGGTTAGTAATAAGTGAAGGTGGTAATGCTGTTTGTGGAGTTGTTTAATCCTCCTCTGCTGAGATCTTCACAGATTTAATGTCTTCTTTCCTCTTCAGCTGATTTCATCTAAGGCTGTGTCTGAAGTCAGTTGTAGTTCTTGAGCCCTATCTTACACCCGGTGCAATGCAGCGCCACGCGCGACGCAAGTGTGTTTTGCTGGTTTCAGCCCGATGCAGTTTTCATTTTCACGTCCTGTGCCATGTTGTTTAAATAGCAAATGCATTTGCGCCCATTTGTGCGCCCATGGGCTACTGGTCTGAGAACGAGGTGTGTGTTCTGGAGCATTGTTGGAGCGTTGCTATTTTGAGGAACTGAAATAGACTGAGTCAGTGACCGACTGAACCCTGCTCTAAAGTCAATGGCGCAATATTAATGTTATGGTGCAATTAGTAATGTGCACCTATAGGCGGGTCCACAACGCGTGTACACTCTGCTTATTACACACACACACTCTGCTTATTACACACACACACTCTGCTTATTACACACACACACACACACTCTGCTTATTAAACACATACACTCCGCTTATTACGCACACACACTCTGCTTATTACACACACACTCTGCTTATTACACACACACTCCGCTTATTACACACACACTCTGCTTATTAAACACATACACTCCGCTTATTACACACACACACTCTGCTTATTAAACACACACACTCCGCTTATTACACACACACACTCCGCTTATTACACACACACTCTGCTTATTACACACACACTCTGCTTATTACACACACACTCCGCTTATTACACACACACTCCGCTTATTACACACACACACTCTGCTTATTACACACACACTCTGCTTATTACACACACACACACTGCTTATTGCACACACACTCTGCTTATTACACACACACTCTGTTTATTACACACACACACTCCGCTTATTACACACACACACGCTCTGCTTATTAAACACACACTCTGCTTATTACACACACACACTGCTTATTACACACACACACTCTGCTTATTACACACACACACTCTGCTTATTACACACACACACTCCGCTTATTACACACACACTCTGCTTATTACACACACACACTCTGCTTATTACACACACACACACTCTGCTTATTACACACAAACACTCCGCTTATTACACACACACTCCGCTTATTACACACACACTCTGCTTATTACACACACACACACACTCTGCTTATTACACACAAACACTCCGCTTATTACACACACACTCCGCTTATTACACACACACTCTGCTTATTACACACACACACTCTGCTTATTACACACACACACTCTGCTTATTACACACAAACACTCTGCTTATTACACACACACTCCGCTTATTACACACACACTCTGCTTATTACACACACACACTCTGCTTATTACACACACACTCTGCTTATTACACACACACACTCTGCTTATTACACACACACTCTGCTTATTACACACACACACACTCTGCTTATTACACACACACACTCCGCTTATTACACACACACTCCGCTTATTACACACACACTCTGCTTATTACACACACACATTCTGCTTATTACACACACACTCTGCTTATTAAACACATACACTCCGCTTATTACACACACACTCCGCTTATTACACACACACACTCCGCTTATAACACACACTCTGCTTATTACACACACACACTCTGCTTATAACACACACTCTGCTTATAACACACACTCTGCTTATTACACACACACACTCTGCTTATTACACACACACACTCTGCTTATTACACACACACTCTGCTTATTACACACACAGGGATGCGCAGCAGCACACAAACATGCTAAATATTTCAAATAAAAGGATTACAATGTAAAAGATTATTATTGTGCACATAAAGATATGGTGAATCCGGCTTGTCCCGTTGATGGTCTGCTAGCGCACTTTGACCTTGCGCACGAGCAGATCCGTCTGCGCTCTGGAGACGCGTTCGGTCTTTCCACTATCAAATTCCGTCGTGTAAATAGTGAATCCTCCATGGCGCGAGCGCAACTGGCATTTAAAGGGAATGGGAGATGAGACTCTGATTGGTTTAACGCACGTAAATCCCAAAACACACCCATTACTCATCAAGAGAATAGAGACAACCCTTTTAGACCCTGCGCCGGGAGCACCGACCATTTTTCCCGTCGTTAAACTAGCAAAAGTGGATTCGGTCACGCCATAAGTGCACTTGTGCCCTGCGCTTTAGACCATGCGTTTATATATCGTTACAATAGGGCCCAGAGTGTTTCTGCTAATCTCTTTTTCTGTTCTCTTCTTTCCTTCAGTGATTCTGCTTGTTAACAGGCTTATTAAGGCTGAGATGACTTCATATTTAATATACACAGACTTTGTGGCTCAGATAAGGTCCAGTTGTGGTTTATTTCTTTGCTCTCGGCTGACATGTGGCATTGCTATGGCCTGCTTGTGGCCCAGATCTGGCACACAGGCGCGAGCCGCCCAAGTGCCGTCATTCCACGCTGCATGTGGACCAGATCATCTTTCCACAGGTGCCAGATGTGGGCCGGATCTGGGCCGACACAGTATTGCTATGTGTGGTGATGACTGCCAGAAAAACAGGAACTCAAACTAAAGTCTTAAACACTTTGTAGTGTGTTTTTTGTGAAACCATAACTTCCACATTTAGGAACGAAGCTGTATGAAAACCCAAAGCTTGCATGACGTAAGTGCTCGGCAGTGTGTTCATGACCTTTATGTGAAACACAGACTTTCCCTGACTGACCGAAAACACATCTGAGGAGATACAGGAGAATCTGTCTGCCTTTAGTGTTCCAGGAACGGCATGAGAAATGTCATGTAATGCTTGAAAATAAGCTATAATTGGAAGCACAGACATTAATCAGAAACACTTTTCTGAATATGTTTCAAAATCACTGAAGAAAACAATTTTCACTCAGAAATTGCAGGTACACTTCATAATTACAAGTAACACAGTGAACTAAACGTGGCATTTTGAAGTTGGAAAACTGAAATAAAACGTACAGTACTCAGAGAGTTTTTTACAGTGTAAGTGTAGGGTTTCCTACTTCCAGGTGGAACATGTGAACTACAACTCGCAGTCACTGATGGATGCTTGTTTTGTTTTTAGAGATGGGTTTTCCAAAATGTGTCTTGTTTACTTTTCCCCAAAGTACAGTCTGATCACGGGTCTGGAAAATAAAACAAAAAAGACCCGTCCACATTCAGGAAGCGCTACAGAGTCACTTTCAAAGGGGAAGCTGGCAGAAATCAAAGCGAGTAAAGCTCTCATGTGATAGATGCATTACAGAAACACACACACACACACACACATTTTCACACTGCTTCGGATTGCTTAAACACACACTTAGATCTGCGAAGATAAGATAACGCGTATTGTTCAATAGGTCAGTGATGTCATTTGGGAAGTAAACAAAGGATCTGAGAAAGTGACTCCACCTGTGGTGATGACATCACTTCCTGATCACGCTCGGGCTCAGACGCACAGGTTTGCACACAGGTGACATCACCAGGCCCCACCTCTTCCAGGCACACACACGTCTATTTTTAGACAACTATGTGAAAGGGGAAATTATCTTCGAATCTTTGATGTGAACAAACTTGAGCAACTTACACATGTGGGAAACAATTCGGCACACTTTAAAAAAACTCACAAATGGAAGTCTGGGAATGTTGTGGTGATCAAAACGTGCATCCTGAACACTATCTGTTCAAATTCACTTCATTTTTAAAAACAAATACTTGTTTGTTTTTGAAGAAATAGTATTTTTTTGACTTAGATCATAAGATTTTCAAGTTAATGAGGAAAAAGAATTAGTCAGATTCCAAAACTCTTGTCTATTACTGAATAAACACTAATTTGCATCAAAAGCTTTGAACAAAGATAACAGACATTCAAATATTAACGCTACAGAAACTGGAAGTCCAAAGTTCATCTAATTTAATCTGAGTTGCGCAGTCGAGTTGATATTCAGCATGTACGCTAGTGTGATTACTTCACATCAGTTCCAGAAACAAGAAATTAATTTAGATTGACGATAACACAATCTTAATTTAGATTTTACAATAATGCTAGTTCGTTAACATTAGTTTAATACATTAGTTAGCATGAACTAATAATGAACTGCACATATACAGCATTTATTCATCTCGCTTAATGTTAATTTCAGCATTTCCAATACTTTATCAGAATCTCGTTAATATTACTTATGCACTGTGACCTAACAATGGACAGCTGTATTTTTATTAACTAACGTTAACAAAGATGAACAAAAACAGTAACAAATGTATTGCTCATGGTTCGTTCATGTTAGTATTTACTAACTAATGTTAACTAATGAACCTTATTGTAAACTGTAACCAGATTGACTAACATTTCTGTGTGTTTTTTCTTTGCCGTTGAACATCGAAGCCAAAGCAACTAGATTTGGCTCCAAGCAAAGCCCGTCTGCGCAGGTTTCGTTTTGTGTTTCGTTGAAGTGGGTCAGTTCGTCAGTGTCTGGGCCCAGTACAGACCACATTATTGAGTTATAGAAATGGCCAAATGGAAAGGCTATTCATGATGCATCTCTGTTTGTTGTAAACTTTACATTTATTGGCTGCTCTGCCATCAATATCTGAGATCGCCAATCAAATCAAAGAAGGCGGGGCTTTACTCTTCACAGAAGATGAGAGGGAATTTCAGTGTGACAAAATGGACATGGAATATTGAATAATTTATTGTAAAGGATTTATCTGTGCACATTATTATTTTGTGAAATTCATGTTCCTTATAATCTTGAATCAAAATAACCTCCCCTCCTATTTACAGCATCTCTTTTCTTATGATGTGGGCGGGGCGACCTGTCACTCACATAAGATCAGCCAATAGCAAACCACAACCATCCCGTCAATTCCCCACGGGCAAAATCAAGTATATGCACTATACTAAATATTATATTTTTACTCTTAAATCATTCAAATTTGACAAATATAGCATTATTATTAAAACTGCACTATATTAATGAGTTGTTAATTTAAACATTTAATAACAATAATAATACCAGCTGACAGGTTATGCTTACGGAATTAATTATATGTATATTAGTTATTAGAAAAATGTATTATGTAGGCCCCATTGTCCATAATACTCACTCCAAGCCAAACTCAAACGTTGGCAGCCCTGGACTATTGCAACAGTGAAGAGAGTCTGAGGTAATATAAGCAGCTGTATTTATTATTTAACAAACTGTTTTATGATACAAATGTTAAACGACCAAAAGCAATATCCAATGATACAAACTACTCACATTGTAGTCAGATTTCCATTTCAAATTGAAAGTATTACATCATTTACTTGATTTCATTTTTTGCCATTTTCTTCCTGTGTATATCCGAGTGAAACGGCTTCTCGAACAAGAACAAATGTAAGGGCGGGAAATAATGATGTGCACGGATTCATGATGATTTATAACAAACACTGCAGAATCGTTAATTTTGACTTTAAGATTGAATATCTTTTATTTATTTTAAAACAAAAATATTAGGCTATTTGAAAAATTGATGACTGATTCCTATGATCTGAATGGGGCAGTCGGGATCGCGGTGCAAGTGGAAACAACAGCATTAATACTGCTTACCTTTACACAAAGCGTGTGATATAGTGCGAAATGCTAATGAAGGGATACATGTAGTAGGATGATATTCCATGAAATAAGCTAGCGGAATATGGAGCCAGTCACAGAACTTCACACTTCATATTCCTCCCGCTTTCCACCTCTGCTTGCGCAAGAGCGAAAGGAGCGGAAAGTTGGTCGGTTTTTCTCTGAACCTCCCGAGGCGAGTCTCTCTCTGTCTCTCACTCTCTCTGTCTCTCTTTCTCTCTCTCTCTCTCTCTCTGTCTCTGTCTCGTGGGCGGAGGGAAACCCGTTACTTCCTCGTCCAACACTCGCATATAAGCTCATGTTGTGATGATGTACTGTTCATAACATCAGTTCAGTTGCACCTGCTGTGGATTACAGTGTTTTCACACCGCTAGTTTCTGGAGATGTCCGCGTCCACAGATGTCGAGAGCCAGTCCCAGTCCCGGCCCCGGAGCCGGTGTCTGGACACCTTCCTCACCGGGTCCGTGATAGCGCTCCTCATCATGTTCGCGGCCGCGCTCGCGGGCGCGCTCTGGTTCGCCAAACACATCGAGAACGAGTTAAACGGGAGAAAATCACGAGAGTACGAATCGGAGTCGGGCGCGTTGATCGCGAATCTCCCCGACACCGGAATCGCGTATAAGGTGAGGTTTTACCTTACAAAAATGACATTAAATGTTTTTCGAGCATGTTTTTAAGGTTTTAAATTACATCACAAATATATTATTTTAAGTAGATTCGGTAACACTTTACAATAAGGTTCATTCATTTATTAACTAACATAAAGTAACCATGTGCAATACATTTGTTACAGTATTTATTAAAGTTGTTAATGTTAGTTAATACAAATCCAGCTGTTCATTGTTTGTTCATGTTAGTTCACAGTGCATTAACTAAATGTTAACAAATACAACCTTTGACTTTACTGATGTATTAGTACATGTTGAAATTAATATGAACCAAGATTAATGCTGTAGAAGTATTGTGCATTGTTCATGTTAAGTAAGGTTCATTACCTTATTGTAAAGTATACCGTAGACTCTTATTTATCATGTCACGGTATGGCTTTATGTTTTTTGAATATGTACCAATAAGCATGATTGTTTGGACCCAATGCAAATGCATTATACAAAGTACATTGGCCCTTCTGATTATAGTAGTCAAGTCAAGTCACCTTCATTTATACAGCGCTTTTAACAATATAGATTGTTTCAAAGCAGCTTTAGGGTGATAGTAGGAAATTAAAGTAACAGAGATTGTTTTGGCTTTACAGCAGCTCTAGAATAAAGTTATTGTCCAGCTAAAGTTAGTTTTGATTGATTCACGTCCGTTGCAAAGATCATTAGTTATTAACTTAATAATCATTCAATATTATGATACTTTTTGTGCAGCTCAGTTGACAGCTTTGATTTTAGAATCATACTGTTAAAGTTATGCAATCCTAAGTTTTCTGTAAATAAATGAGCGTGATTCTTTAGAAAGTGGTGTATGGTTGAAGTAAATAAACCAGGACAGTGATCCGAATAAGCTGATGCAACATAACCCCCGAGCAACTGGCCAGTTGTAGACATGTTTCGGGGAGATTCACTGCCTCGAGTGGGTGATGAGTCAGCACCATTTCCTCTCGTCTCTCGTCTTTCTCTGCAGGTGTGCAAGAGTTGTTGAACCTGTTTCTAATGTGTGTGTTTTTTCTGTCTTCTTTCTTTTTAGATGCAGAATTTTGCATTCCTGAGGCCCATTAATTGTAAGTTCTTACCATTGTATATTTCAGACACTGTACTCAAATAATGCAACAACAAAAAGAACCCAGTATGGACAGACCACTTGTATTTAAACTAGAACATTCCTTTAAAGAAAAGGAATTTCATTTTATTTTCTTCATTTAATATTTAATATATCTTCACTTGCTGTTGTTTTTTTCTCTTGTACAGAACTTTGGTTAACTTCGGATGTTTTATAAATAAACTGTAATGTGTTGTATTGTAAAAGTGTCTTTGTCTTTGCCCTGCAGTTCAACTGAAAAGTGAAAACATGGCGTGGGAAGGTTTGGATTACGGAAAGACTCACACCATCGGCTCTCTCTACAGATACGACCAAAGTCAGAAAGCACTGGATGTGACGTATAGTGGAAGCTACTTTCTGTACGTCCAGCTCAGTCTATCCTGCAAGGGAATCTGTTCGTCTGGCCAATTCAACGTCAGCTTTTACAATCGCCAGAACAGCAAGGAGCTCTCCTGTATCGTCCTGTTACCGGAAGTGAACGGGTCAGAGCCGGTCAGCCGGACCTGTTGGCATGTCGTCACTTTCCCGGAAAACAGGAACCGGCTGATGGCTAAATCCGAGATCCAGGGCTCACTGGGCGACTGGAATCTGGAGGTCAACGACTCTGGATTTGGGATATTCCGCGTGGACGGACTGGACGGAGTACAAGCAGCACGTCATACGTGACCGAACTGATTCGGACCGTCTTCGATGCACTCAGGACTGTTTTCATACTCAGTCCATTTTGACTCCACTAATGTCCGCAAACTATCTTGGCTTATTTGGCGATGCCTTCAGCTATCATAAAGACTGGCACTTTATCATCTTAGCCTCAGTATTCTTATGCATTCTGCCAAATTTGGCAGGTTTTCCTCTACAACAAAAGCCCATAATATGCAAAGACATTTGGAGACTCGTCTTGGGCCTGAACGGATAAGCAATGCTCCTTAAGCACTATTTATAACTGAAATATATTTATATGTGTTTAACATTTTAAAGACTTGTTATATTTATATCATTATTTTTATACTGTACATAATGTGTGCAAAACACTACGTGTGCGCGGCGTCAGAACTGATGAAAGCGATACGACTGTACTGTATTAGCCTGCCGATGTTTAGGTACATCGCAGAAATGACGTGAACTTTGACCCTACACATCAACACTTAACTAGTGTACTAACTGCCTTGGTTGGGTCGGTATTATCACTGTACGTTCAAGAACTCAAAAAGCTGCATGTGTGAATGAATGTGAGCATCTCTTCACGGCACGCACACACATGGAGTGTGCGTTTGTTGTGAAGCAGAGCTGGTCTGAATGCTAACAAACTCAGGAACTCTAGAGATGAATGTAACGATGATGACAATGTGTGAAATGCTTTATTTTTCATACTATATTTAATAAAACAAAATGTTAATTTTACGTAACTGTGGGGTGTTTGATGAAAAACAGACTAATATAGCGTTAGCATCATGTACCAAGCTAACACAAATAGCTTCTAAGAACGTTTTGCTAACGTTCCCATATAATGAACATATTATTTCTGAATGTTCTCAGAACATTCAAAACGTAAAAAATCACTAATGTGAACATTAAGGAAACATCCTGTCTTTATCATTTTGCAAACATTTCAGAAAAAGAAAAAAAATGCTCCATGAATGACGTATATATATAAAAAAAATTGTACTTGCGTTTTGAGAACATTATAGATCAGATATGAACGAACCCTCTATTAATGTTACTGGAAGAATGTTTGTTCATGACTTATAACTGTGACAAAACCAATTTCCTGTTTCAACGGCGTCTCAGATGTTTCTGCTAAAATAAAACATTAAAATGAGCCAGTAGGAGTTATAAAATATTTACTCGCTCACAAGAGTGGGTGGAAGGCAGTGCAGTGCTACTGGAAGAGATTCAGAGACACTTCTGGATGATGTGATTCTTCATATGTTGCCGGCTGTTACCAACACTCAAAAAATGAATTTTTGCCTCTTGTTAAATTTAATTAATTCAAATAAGCCAAAGTAACACAATTGTTTAATATTTTGTCACAACTTAATTTAATTGTGTTCAATCAACCTAATATATTTAAAACTGAGGTCTACTTAATTTGTGTGAAAACTACATGAATCATTTTTGTTGACAACTAACTGGGCAGTGGATCTGTAGTTCCCAGCATGCTTTGCAAGGGACTGCATTAGGAGGGTAAATTTAGGGATTATTTTATGAGTTTTTCAGTAAATGGAAAGATGTTGTTAGTTAATGTTAGTGTTTAACATTCACTAATGTTAGAAACTTAGAGGACTTTCTGTAATGTTTTTGAATTTTGTGGTGACCATTACGCAGAAGAGTGGCGACTGTGTTTAGTTTAGGGCTGTGGGCACTCAGTATACATGCATTAAACTTCATTCGCAGACCTGCATAAGTAATATTCAATATTACTCTGTGAATGGTGGGTTTAATTAAACTGAACACTAGTAGCTCCTATCATTGGAAATAACTGTAGAGTCAAATTAACAAAAATTATAATGTTGGCGGTTTTAGGCAGGGCAAAAATTAAATGTAGTCATCTAGCAGGAATGACTAAATTAATTTAAGTTCATACAACAAGATTATGACAAATAATTCCAAACAAATTAGATTTTGTTGGAAAAATTTAATTCATTTTCGTGGAAAAGTTTTCCTTAATTTAATTAAGTTCGTTCAACAGCTTATTTTTTTGAGTGAAGCTGATTGGTCTTTTAAAATTAGATGCATGCAAGCAACAATAAATTGGATGCGAGGAGTTTGTATTGAGATCTCTGACATCTGGGATTATGTGCAAAAAATAAATCATCTTGGCACTGTATGTTACAAAGCACTCTTAAAAATAAAGGTTATTTTATGGCATTGATGGTTCCATAAGAACCTTGAACATCCATGAAACCTTTACCAAAAAAAAAAAAAAAAAAAAAGAAGATTATTAAAATGTTCTTCACACTAAGAAAAATGGTCCTTTTAAGATGCTAAAAATGCTGTCTGAGAAGTCACTCCCCTTCTGAAAGATTTACATTGGCTGCCAGTTATTTATAGAATTGAGTTTAAAATCCTATTACTTGTTTATAAATCTCTACACTATAACTACACTATAATCCCTCACGACGCCTAAGGTCTGAAGATCAAAGCTTAGTAAAAAATTCCTCGCTTAAAGTGTTTTAAAGCTTTGACTGAGGCTGGTCCCACTTTATGCAACAGCCGTCCTAATCCAGCCTTAAAACATATCTCTTTCCGTTGGCTTTCAACACATAATAATGTCTTGTTTTGTTCTTCCCTGTTTCCTTTTGTCTGTTATCTTATGGTCTTTAATTTTGTATTATGCAGCACTTTGGTCGGCCTTGTTGCTGTCATCAAATGTGACCCTGGACCACAAAACCAGTCACGAGTCGCACGGGTTTATCTGTGGCAATAGCCAACAATACATTGGATGGGTCAAAATGATCTTTTATGCCAAAAATCATTAGGATATTCAGTAAAGATCATGTTCCATGAAGATATTTAGCAAATTTCCTACCGTAAATATATAAAACATGTATTTGTGTGAGTGAATGCAGCACAATCGCCAACATAAATGCACAACTTTAAAGGAGATTTTCTCAATGTTTGGATTTTTTTGCACCCTCAGATTCCAGATGTTCAAATAGTTGTGTCTCAGCCAAATATTGTCATATCCTAACAATTTTTTTAAAAATGACCCATGTGACTGGTTTTGTGGTTCAGGGTCACAAATGTGCTTTAGAAATAAACTAAACTGAAGAACTGCTCACTGAAAGGCTCTATGAGGAACCAATGGTTCTTCTATGGCAAAAGCTCCTCTTGGAACCTAAGAGTGTGAAGGGGCACTTAACTCTCCATTTAAAGGTGTGTTCCTGTCTGGGAGAACCAGCTGAGATGGTAAAATGTGTGTCTTTCTTTCCTCTGGTGAGGTCTCTTCATCAGACCCTGTGGGAGGAAAGTTCTGCCAGATCCAGGCCATCTCTCGCCCACGTCACTTACTGTCAGAGACGCTTGAGAGAGTTTCAGTGCTCACCGCACGCTGACACATCCGGCACAACACTCAACAAACAAACAAACAAACACACACACAAACCAGGCGGCTGAAACCCAATATACTTCAAAATCTTGTCACTGCAGAAGACAAAACAGGACAGATTCAGAAGGACAGACACGAAGAGCTTCTTTCTAAATAAAGTTTGACAGGCAGACTTGACTTAGATCTCGCAGAGAAATGAATGCTTTGCATCTCTCGAACGGATGTTTAAAACGTTGGGCATGTTGTGTGCAGAGCATCCGGAAACAACATGAGTAAGTGTGAAAATTCACTTTACAGCGTCTGACTGGAACCGAGCAAGTGTGAGAGTTCATTAAAACTGAATCTGCGGGAGAAACTCCACCGAAGACATGAACATCTCAACAATGAGTCAAACGAAGACTTTCTCAGTCTCTCTCATAGTGAACGATTCACACACGTTATTTATAAGAATAAAGTCTTGCCGACCTCTGAAACATATTTCATTTGTGTCTGACATCATTGATCCCTTTTGATTTTTTCCTGTTTCAACTGAAAAAATGCCACATTGTGAAAGTAGAGTGAGTAATCATTGCAGTTTCTCGTCAGTTTTCAGAGGGAAAGCTTTTTGCATGTCCGTGATGTGATTCTTCAAATATTGTCTGTTTGAACGCTGATTGGGCATCACTTTTGCCTTTAGTTTGTGATTAGTTGTGAATGTCAACACCTGTAAGCAAAGTCCCTTTCGTGGAAAGTCTGTTCGATCGGCGGCCATATTTGCAACGTCTACAGGCAACTAATGTCCTGAAATCTCAAAAACTACTTGGCAAACCCGCATTACAACTAACATATTTCAAACCAGCAACAAAATCGGATACAAACTGTCCCATAAATGTTTCCTATATGGTCAAACAGTGTTAAAATGTATGTAGTATGTAGTATTTAGATGCATGTATTTGTGTAGGCCCTGAAACGAGTTGCAGTTTTGGTTCCGTCGTCCCCAAAATCAATGGTTTTTTTAAATGGGGTTTTGGTTAAATGTCTGAATTAAGGTCTGTGGTGAACACAAGGTCGAGATATTTTCACATTTGATCCTGCGACCGAAAAAAACCCATGTGATTTTTTAAAAAGCTTTTACGTGTCTTGGAAAAGGCATTTGCTAACAATTGTCTAAATGTGACGACAGAGGTTGTCATGTGTTAACTATTCGCTTTAACAGCCTCATTATGTTTATAATGCTCTTGCACACTCTTTTAACTCAGACTTATTTTAAATAAAGACTGAAAGCATTGCTGAAGCTTAATGATGGTGACGTTGAAGTTTATTTCGTCTATAGATTTTTACTTCTGGTGATTGAATTTAGGCTTCAAAAATCAAAAACGCTGCGTGTTTAATTGTGAAGATCATCATGACGGACAAAACGTGCAAGAATCATAAACTTTTCGGTGGGCAAAGAGCCCATTTTCCGCAATGATCCAAAACCAATGGGAAAATCCTATCAGGGATGAATGCGAACTCAGCACTGACAAAAGCTCGAGCGGCGAGTGGATTATAACTTAAACACATGTCATTGGCCATTGCGTTCAAGAAATCAACAAACAGCAGAAATCTCGAAATCAGCAGAAATCTTAAAATAAAAGTTGAAATCAACAAACAGCAGAAATCTAAAAATTAGCAGAAATCTTGAAATCAGCAGAAATCTTGAAATAAGTTGAAATCAACAAACAGCAGAAATCTCAAAATTAACAGAAATCTTGAAATCAGCAGAAATCTTGAAATAAGTTGAAATCAACAAACAGCAGGAATCTCGAAATTAGCAGAAATCTTGAAATCAGCAGAAATCTTGAAATAAGTTGAAATCAACAAACAGAAGAAATCTCGAAATTAGCAGAAATCTTGAAATCAGC
>NC_140210.1:57949079-57979079 GCF_951802725.1 Rutilus rutilus
AAATCGTGAGATTTTGAGATCCTTCTATATATTGTTTTGATCAAAGGTTCATTTTATTTCCTTGTCATTTTATTTATTTTTTTATGTACTCTTATGATGTGGTGGCGGATCTTGACGGCTTTGTTGAAAATAGTTAATAAATAAATAATCACACAAAAATAAAAAGTGCATCAGGTGTGCTTTGCTTTTTTGTTTGCTTTGTAAAACCACTGTAAACTTTATTTTTTACATATTATATTGTTATATTACAATGCTATTATATTTTGTGCTTACTTTGTTGTAAATAAACAAATCTGACCATATCACTGCTAAATACCTTAAGTATTGTGCTATTCCGCCATGTTTCTCACTAACACACACCCAACTCGTAAACATCGGGGCTTAAAGAAAAGCTTCCCGCTCGTATTTACGTCATTTGTGGTGCCGTTCATGTGCGTTCGACACGTAAATACGATCTTCACGCGATGACCATTTAACAATAACATTTAGAGCGTTTTTATCCAGCTGGTGAACGATAAAACATTGACAGCCAATCAGAATCCATCCTGCCTTAAAGAGCTCGAACTACTACGCGCTTGTAATAAACAGATCGTCGTCGTGCTTTGGTGTGGACGCTAATATAGTTATCGTTCTTGGTCTAAAAGGGCCTTTGCTGTGGCGTTAACAAACCTGAAGTGGGCGACATACTTAATTGCTCAGCAAGATTCTCTCAAACTGTTGCTGAACTGAAGGATAAAACCTGACAGCAGAAAAAAGATTGATTTATACAGCAATGCTGAGAATTTCAGTGACGCATGAAATCAAGTTTGAGGAGCGAGAAGCGTCTGCGTTCACGTACTTGAGTAGATTACGCTTCTGCCCCGACGACTAAATCTAAAACATCATGGTAGATTTAAGTTAGGTGAAGGTGACAGTCAGTAACAATCAAATCATCTCAGAGGATCTACACTGATAGCACACGTACATCTCAGAGACGTCTATTTGATGTCTGCGTTACATCTGCGAGATGCATTTGCAATACGTTTCCCGACAGATGTTAAACAGACGTTTAGAAAACGTCTTTAAGATGTTTATGATTTAAAATGCAAGTAAAACTGCTTTCACTAAGATGTTTGTGCACAACGGATGTTTTCCTTATCAAGCGCTCTTTAGCAGACGTCTTACAGACGTACCTGTGCTATCTGGGAAAATCCACCTAAACTCGTAACAGAAACATGTAATACATATATAAAAACAGACATGAGCTTATAAAATATATATATGGCAGACATCATGTTTACAAGCATATAACACATGATTTAAAGGCACTGGATTGACTTCTGACCTCAGATAATGTGTGTAACGATATGCCCTTTTAAACATTAAACGACCCCAGATGAATCTGAGCTGACACAGTAAAGCAGATCTTTCTCAGGAAATGGTGTGGATAATTAACAGAATGTTGAAATTCCTTTTAATACCAGCCATTTTTGTATATCCCCATTCATCAGCATTACATTTTAATGGTTATATACTATGAAAAACTAAATATAAAAAAAAAATTGCAGAATGTCACTTTCTGTTCGCATCTTCAAACTATGTGGTTTGGTAAACCAGTATTTGCAAGTTAAGATACACTAGACTGGTTGATCATTATATATAAGAGCAACAATTAAGCATTTTTGAAAACCTTGTCAGCCAATCAGAATCCATCCTGCTTTAAAGAGCATTTAAAGAGACAGACGACAAACGCGCGCTTATAATAAACTGAACAATATCGTGCGCTGGTGTGGATGCTAATATAGTTCTTGTTCTTGTTATGATCCAGCCAATCGGGGTTTTTATTGTTTAATAATGTGAATATTGGAATAATGCTGGTACTTTGGACCTGAGGTGGGAAATGTGATTTCTTAAATATTACAATTATTAAAAAAAAAAAATGTATTTTAAAATGGCACCGTCTCCTGAGAAAATGGGCCTTTAGCACACAGACCAGCAGAATGCTATTTTACATTTACAGAGAAATTACTGATTTTAGCAATACACACACTAAATATATAGAAATGAAAAAAATTAGTGGTCGACCAATAGAGATTTTTTTAAGGCCGATGCCGATATCTTAGAGAGCAGGGTGGCTGATGGCCGATATATTTATAATTTATATTACTTAATATTAAATAAATTGCAAATAAATAATTTGTTAAAATAAAAATATAAAAAAAAAATTGGCAACTCAATTCTGTAGTCAAGTAAAGACATTTATAATAAAAATAATGTTATATAATGTTAATAAAAGGAATAAAAAAGGAAGTAAATACTGCAACCAACAGGGCACTCAGTATTCCGGTGAGTTTGTGTGCATTGAGTTTAGGTTACACTAATTTTACACACAGCACACAGTATGAATGACATGAATATGACAGTGCAAATGGATACAGCATAGTTTGAAATCAAGGGTTTAAAGTTTGTCAGTCCTGCGTCTACAGAAGCTGTTTCCACCCAAAGTCGCGAATTTAACTTACGCACAATATTTGAATAAATCGGGTTCGTGTTTTTTGCGTTTTTCGCAACCGTAGCAAGCATTTTGAGACGTGTTTTGACAATTCAGAGCCACCGAACAGACGAATACGAAAAAACGCAAATGAAAATTTCGGACTCAGTGTGCAAGGGCCTGGGATTATTTGCCTTTGTATTACTAATGGGAGCATGGGATCACATGGGTTCAGCGCTGTCAAAATAAAAGTCCTGCATCCGAAACCTCAGCCAAACAGAAAAAGGTATCAGCCAATGCCCATATTTAAAAAATGGCAAATATCGGTGAATATATCAGCCTTGGCAATATATATCGGTCGACCACTGAAAAATTTAATAAAAATACAAATTCTATATTGCAATGATTCACATAATGTGTTTATAAAAATAATATTTAAAAACTGGAATGAGAACCTCAGTGTGAAACTCGTGTGTGTGTGTGTGTGTGTGTGAGAGAGACTTTCCTGCAGCAGTTTGTCAGTACTTAGAGACCATGAAGGCACCAAAGAAGTTATCATATGGGTTATGGAGAACCAGCGAGCTGTTATTGACCTTCACGAACACACTGTCTCCTTCGTTCAGGAGGAAGATGCCTCCCAGATAACTGTTGCCCCGCTCGCCGCCCGACTGGTGTTTATCCGACGCGCAGTGGAACCTGCAGTGAAAACATTCATGACCTTAATGCTGACAGGAGTCATCTACAGTGGCTACGTTTACATGCACAACTTTTGTTTCAGTCGGACTGAAGTCGTTCCGATTGATGAATCTGAACGTAGTGTTTACATGAGCGCTAAACATGTGATCGGGTTGATGTGCGCGTTTATATGTCACAAGCTTCAAATCGGAATAGATTTTTTGACATGCACGAATATACGGAGTTTCCCGCTGTTTGCGCATAATAACTATTCTCCTACATTGGTTATTTATTTGTTTTAAACAGCAGACTTAATATTTATCCATTTCTGGTCATAATTTGGAGACGATGAGCGTATGAGCCGTTGTGCCACTGCTTATATTGATCACGCAGTAAAAATGCCCAAACCCAGTCGTGTGTGGACGAGAGTCTGAAGCAGCACTGGTGGGCCGTTGTCCTGCTCCACTTCACACACGCAGTGAAAGGAGGATTATAGGAGGATGGGAAACTTGTTTATACGACACTTAATTCAACAGGAAGAACAGCTGTCACGTCATTATGCTATTTCTACGTCATTACGCTATTTCTACGTCATTACGTTATTTCTACGTCATTACGCTATTTCTACACGCTATTTTTAAGTCATTGCGCTATTTCTACGTCATTACGCTATTTCTACACGCTATTTTTAAGTCATTGCGCTATTTCTACATCATTACGCTATTTTTACGTCATTACGCTATTTCTACGTCATTACGCTATTTCTACGTCATTACGCTATTTCTACACGCTATTTCTACACGCTATTTCTACGTCATTACGCTATTTCTACACGCTATTTCTACGTCATTACGCTATTTCTACGTCATTACGTTATTTCTACGTCATTACACTATTTCTACATGCTATTTCTACGTCATTACGCTATTTCTACATCATTACGCTATTTCTACGTCATTACGTTATTTCTACGTCATTACGCTATTTCTACACGCTATTTCTACACGCTATTTCTACGTCATTGCGCTATTTCTACGTCATTACGCTATTTCTACACGCTATTTCTAAGTCATTGCGCTATTTCTACGTCATTACGCTATTTTTACGTCATTACGCTATTTCTACGTCATTACGCTATTTCTACGTCATTACGCTATTTCTACACGCTATTTCTACACGCTATTTCTACGTCATTACGCTATTTCTACACGCTATTTCTACGTCATTACGCTATTTCTACGTCATTACGTTATTTCTACGTCATTACACTATTTCTACATGCTATTTCTACGTCATTACGCTATTTCTACATCATTACGTTATTTCTACGTCATTACGCTATTTCTACACGCTATTTCTAAGTCATTGCGCTATTTCTACATCATTACGCTATTTTTACGTCATTACGCTATTTCTACGTCATTACGCTATTTCTACACGCTATTTCTACGTCATTACGCTATTTCTACACGCTATTTCTACGTCATTACGCTATTTCTACGTCATTACGTTATTTCTACGTCATTACACTATTTCTACATCATTACGCTATTTCTACGTCATTACGTTATTTCTACGTCATTACGCTATTTCTACACGCTATTTCTACGTCATTGCGCTATTTCTACGTCATTGCGCTATTTTTACGTCATTACGCTATTTCTACACGCTATTTCTAAGTCATTGCGCTATTTCTACGTCATTACGCTATTTTTACGTCATTACGCTATTTCTACGTCATTACGCTATTTCTACACGCTATTTCTACACGCTATTTCTACGTCATTACGCTATTTCTACACGCTATTTCTACGTCATTACGCTATTTCTACATCATTACGTTATTTCTACGTCATTACACTATTTCTACATGCTATTTCTACGTCATTACGCTATTTCTACATCATTACGTTATTTCTACGTCATTACGCTATTTCTACGTCATTACGCTATTTCTACGCCATTACGCTATTTCTACGCCATTGCACATGCGCAGTCCTTTCAGTTTCGGTTTTCAGTCCGATCGAGCGTTTACATGTCCTCTGGATCGGATTAGAAAAGGAATAAACCACTCCTTTCAATCCGATCGAAATCTCCTTCGGATCGATTAAGTGTTTACATGAAGTCTTTTCACTCCGACTGAGCCGTCAATCCCGTTACTAACAGATTATTTGGACGCATGTAAACATAGCCAATGATTTCCGGGGCAGATCGAGTACCTGGAGTTCTGCATCAGCTCGATGGGCTTGTTGTTGTAGCTGTGCGAGCACTGCATGACTATGTGTTTGAAGAATATGCAGTTGTCCAGGTGGGAGATCTTGGAGAAGATGTAATAGTACCCGTCCTGCTGGATGTACAGACTGTTGTTCTTGTAGCCCATTTCATTCATGAACACGGGGTAGCTGGTGGTCCTCCAGCCCAGGACACCGTCGCGTCTAGACGTGGCTGAATCGCCTACACAAACACACAGTATAGTTAGATTATACACAATGGTAATGGCAGAGCATTCAAGTCAACTAGTCTATGAAACCTCTACTGCTACAGCCAACACATACACAGACATGAATCTGGAAGCAGATCTGGGCAGGTGGAGCTGGGGAGGTGGAGGAGCTCAGAGGAACTCACAGCAAACACTCAACCAGAATATTTGAGTGTTGAGCAAGTAATCTCATTAGCTGCAGGATCACCTGAGCCAATCAGCTTGTGCCATGTGGTAATGTGATTGCTTGCAGATTGCATGTAAAGGTCCATCAGCCTGTGCCCTCTAGAGTTTCACGACTGAACTAGAAGTCTAAAGAAGTCTAGAAGTGTAAAAGTGTAACAGACGGCACAGAACGATAAGAATGTTTTTAACGAAAAATGAATTATAAAATAATGATTTTACTAGAAGTTATTGTATTATTAATGGAAAGACTCTCTCTCTCTCTCTCTCGCTGTCTCTGTATGTGTGTGTGTGTGTGTGTGTGTTTATACCTACTTTACCACATTTTGGGGACATATTTGTTCCCAGAAGTGAGCTAAACCTGACAAAACCTCAAAATGTTATAAAGTTTTCTTCTATTATTGTAAATGTAGAAGGTTTTATGTTAGGGATTGCAGTATTTATAACTAGCTGTACTGTATATAATCAAAAGTAGTATACACAATGTCTCCATTCATTCTGATAGCTGAGTAAACATGTGTGTGAGTGTGTGTGTGTGTGTGTGTGTGTGTGTGTGTGTGTGTGTGTGTGTGTGTGGAAGGTTTTTCATACTTTGCAGAAATGCTGCCGGTTTGCTCTCAGCTTTGGCAACCGGTTTGCTCTCAGCTTCAGCTTTCGGGGGATTTTTCGGCAAAACTTCATTAAAATCTGTTTAGAAAACAAGCAGGATGAACATTAAACACACGGTGAATCGCAGTATTTCAAACCTGTGTGTGTGTGTGTGTGTGTGTTTACCAACCATTTGCACTGCTGTAAAATTTGTCTTTCTCTCCCTGCAAATAAATATTTTACAGCAGAATTAATAAGATCATCCAAGACGTGTTTATATGTTAACACACACACAGCTGAGTAAAGATAAACTCACTTTTCTACGTTCCACTCTCGGGACATCTGATGAAATCTAGAGGGAAAGAGAAAATATTTGACAGTATGTTTTTTCAAAACCTTTTCCCGGAACATTTTGGCGTCAGACAAACACAAACACAAACACATACCCAATAAGATTAATGCTGTTGGTCACGTGGCTAGACGTGGCACGCGCTTACGACTTCGTCTGTCATATTTCCGACTTCTTCCGAGATCTCATAATTATGATTTAGTATATATTAATTAAAAAAAAATGTCATCTCATAATTTGACTTTTCCCTCATAATTTAAGACATAATTAACTCATAATCATGATTGTATGTCATATGATCACTTGGTATGTCATATTTATGACTTTTTCTTAAGATTTACCCAAGCATGATTATTTTTACTTGTGTGGTTGAAACAGGCAAACATGTTTGTATAATAAGAACCTGATTTGCCTGATAAATGTGAGTTTGCTCTCAGACCCTGAAACTAAGTGTGCAAACCAATATATGTGTTTACAGGAAATCAACACAGTAATACATCAGCAATATACCGCGGTTGTTGTGTGACCTAGTGGTTAGTAATCTGGGCTAGTTACCAAGATTCAGAGGGTTCAAACCTCCACCATGACCAAACACACCACATGTTACATCTGAAACAAGACCCATTAGCTAACAGACAGTCATTAATGACACTAGAACAGCAGAGCGCTGCCTGTTATTAATAGAGGACACTAGCTGTGACACAAATTTCACTTGTGTGTAAAATTAAGAGTTCAAGAGAACAAAATCGTGGGAAACTGGCGCAAAATATCAGTGATAAAACTGTAAGTTTCTGCAATCTTTCTCTTTCTCCCTCCATCATAAACGAGTGTGTCTCGAGCGTCAGACGAAACACAGTAAACGCTGTCGTGTTCTCTAGCGTTCGGATGCTGGAGTTCGGGAACACACTCGTGTGTGTGAGACGCTTCTGAGGGAATTAAACCAAATCATTCTGATCACACACTTCAGAAACACCAAACCAACATTATAGACGCTGCGATGCCATTGGTCCACTGGTTACTCCAGTTATCCAACCACAGCTGACGTTGAGTGGAAAGTCATGTGGGTTTGTTGCGCATCGAAGGATTTATTCTGTAAATGTGTTTCATAGTAGATTATGCACGTCTTCCTATTGGATAAAAAAAAAATATCCGACTACATTTAGCGCATCTTATTTCCATCCAGCATTTTTAATGCAATCTCAATTTGCATAAAAATAGGTGGATAAGGATAGGTCGATGTAGATTTGGAGATATTAGGCAGCATCAAAAAAAAGAGAGAAACTATTAAAGGACCAAAAATTATGCAGGACCAAATAGTGATTAAGAAAGGGGGGGGTAAATATTGCACATGCAAGTTTCATGAACTCATATTAACTTAATAGATGGGATATTTGCGCTAGTAAAAAAAAATAAAACTCCCACCGCAGGACCAAATAGTGATTAAGAAGGGGGGAAGTAACATCCCATAAAAAACAGCACCTAAAATACACACTTTCCCTTAGATGTACAGTCGGTCTGAGAGCTCTAGTGAAAATGATTTCACCAATTTAATGAATGTTTCTAATATTCTTAGAGTAGGCTGCCAATCCGAGTTAAGGCCCTTGCACACTGAGTCTGAAACTCGCATCCAACATTTTCGCACGTTAAAAAATAAATACGACCTCACGTTATGCCAATCACGCTGGCACACACCGCCTCCGAAACTTTCGTCCCTCATAAGCAAAATCGGATCAGGTTCGATTTTCTGCGGTTTTCGCATCCGTAGCAAGAAGCATTTTGAATGGTGTTTTGACAATTCAGAGCCGCCGAGTCACGATTATTCACGATGGCGAAAAAAACTTCGGACTCAGTATGATCTCCAGCACAGTCAATGATCTCGCTGTAAATACTCATTACTAAGCTGAGAGAAAGCCGATGTCCATGTGTGATGAACTGCGCATGCGTCGGGAGTTTCAACCCTGCCGTTATCTCTCGGTCAGAACAGACCAAAGACAGCGTTATATTTTGTTTTAAATTATTCTTATGAGAGTATTTTTATTAGGTTTTGCATTTGGATATTATATATTTTTAGACTTCATCATGGCTGATTTGTAAATTGTAAACCCAAACCCATACATTCTCTGTATATTTTTGCCATTCATTTTTTCACATGAAAAATAATAATATTTAGCCTTTTCTAATCAGGCCAATATTGTCTGTTTGCGTAAAGTCAGGTTTTGTACCAATCCGATGAAGTAAAAACTTTTTTACATATACATTTTTTACATTATAGACATACAACAGAAGTGCATGAGGACTGTACATCACAAGTTCAACCTTTTTTTTAAAGAATATTTAACCTTTTCTAATCATGTCCATATTGTCTGTGTGCATAAAGTCAGTAGCATGCAGTAAAAACTTCAAAAAGTATTTTTTTTCAGTCTAAAATGAGTGAAGAAGCATAACTCTATGAACTGAATGAGCAAAGACACATAACAGAAGTGCACGAGGACTGTTTTGCACCATGAATTTCACAAGTTCAACCACTGTTTGAACTCCATGACTGAAGACATGCATGAAGGACTGACCGTGTGTCTGCTGTAGAGATGGGCGATGCACACCGCCTCGATGAGCACCCCGAGCAGGGCCACGGTCAGCAGCAGGTAGAGGAGCTGGAGCCGCGGGACGTCCCGCTTGACGGGCGCCTGGGCCGGGAACACCTGGCTGTCCACCACGAACACCTGAGGACTGCGCTCCTTCTCCTCTCGGTTCATGCTGCACGCCTCCACTGAGCTAACCAGACACACTCTCCTCCATACGCTCACTGCATCCTCCCTGAGAGCGCAGCGCACACACCAGCGGTCTGAGTGAGTGAGAGAGACGTCCTCTGACCCGAAACCTCACGAGCGCACGAGAGAGAGAGAGAGAGTGGGGAGGGGTTCAATAAGGGATAGAAACTAAAATGAGGAAGTTTGGGCTGTGTGATGGTATATCTATCCGTCACTTCATCTACGCATGTCTTGTTGTTCTCCATTTACATTGCGCAACTTTTTTTTTTGCAATGTGAAAAAAAAGTGACAAAATCCTGCTTATTAAATAAAGAGTAACTTTGCATTATTGTTACTTAAAAGATTCAATAAAAAGTTACTTTTGTTACTCAAAAAGTAACAATATTCTAGTTTTTTTTTAAAAGTAACTTATTATTGTTAGGATTACTTATTAAATAAATGATATTTTAATTATTCTGAAGTAACAACATTCTACTTATTAAAAACATAACTTATTATTGTCACTAAAAAAAGTAACAATATTCTACTCATCAGAAACGTCACGTATTGTCACTTAATGTAACATTTTCTACTTATTAAATAAAAAGTAAGGTTTAATTGTTGTTCCAAAAGTAACAATATCCTACTTATCAAAAATGTAACTTGTAATTATTTTTTACTTAAAGTAACAATAACCTACTTATGAAAAGAGTAACATTGTTAAAAAGTAACATCCTTGATTACAAAAAGTTAATGCATTTAATTTTATATGAACAATATATATAAAAAAAACGTTTTATTATTGTTACCTAAAAGTAACAATATCATGCTAATTTCTTAAAAAGTAACAATTTATTTTATATAATATCAAATGACAGCTACTAATGTACCAAACAGGAAGTAAGCTGATGTTTAGTAATTTCATTTCTCCAAATATATGATGACATTTTGAGTGTGTCTTTTTGAAGTTTCCTCGCTGCAGTGCTAATATCACACTGATACACACACTGCGTGAGTGTGTGTGTGTGTGTGTGTGTGTGTGTGTGTGTGTGTGTGTGCATGCACATAGAAGAGAAGCAGATGCAAAAAGATATGCACACATATAAAGACAATCCGGAAAAAGCAGAAACAAATAGGGTGACCACAGGTGCACTTGTTTATCTGATGACCTAGACAAGTGCACACACACTCTCTCTCTCTCTCACATACACACTCACTGTGCTGAGAGTTCCGGTGCTCAGATGCTAAGGATGCAGTGAGACAGGAAACAGTTGCTGTCACACACACACAAGCTGTCGCACTGACCGTGAATCATCTCTGAACACACACTCTCACACACCTGCCCTCGTGCGACTGGACACTAGCTGATCTCTCGTCAGTTCTCACTCAGTGCTTTCAGCCTCTCGCTGTGTGTGTGTTCAAAGTTCAACGCTCACCATCTCAGTTTCGTTTATTTCACTGTGACATTCCGCAGCTTATGTGAAGTCTATAAAGGCCTCTACTGTTGTGCAAGTTTAATGGCAGCTGAAGCTTTTATGTGTGTCTTATGTGCATATAATAATGTAATAACCACAAGCCATTACCAAGAACTGGTAATACTGATGCTTGACTTAGCAAATACCACTTCTGCAATAGTAGTAATAAATGTGAGCCTGGATCACTAAACCAGTCACATGTCGCACGGGTATATATGAGGCAATAGCCAACGATACATTGTATGGGTATGGGTCAAGATATATTGATTTTTCTTTTATGCCAAAAATCATTAGGATATTAAGTAAAGATCATGTCCCTTGAAGATATTTAGTAAATTTCCTACCATAAATACATATAAAACACACATTTCTGTGAGTGAATGCAGCACAATCGCGAACATAAATGAGTCATTCCACGAAACCGGTATATGATTTGAGTCCCTCTGACCTTTTTAAGTGTATTTTACCTTTTGGGTCACCAAAATCTATTCTTAAAAGCTTTTTGTATCAATTGAAATGTCTCCTTTAATAAAGTAAAAAAATTATCTTTATATTAGAAATTATCTTGTTTTTTAGTTGACACCACCTATTTTGTCATGTCCCTCATGGCCTTCTTTGAAAGTGTACTTGGAATATGAATAATATAATTAGAAAAAAGTCCATACATTTTGCCATTTCCATGAATATCTATCTGTGCTTTTTTGCTGGTAATGTTTTTTTTTTCTAAGTAAATTCATGATTATTTATTAAAATCACATTATTTAGTTCCGTCCCTCAGTAGTCCCTCAACCCCGTTACACAAACCATTCTCCCCCATAAAACTAATGAACAGATCCTTATATGTGACATCAATAACAGGAATTAACATCATAGAAGTCTTCTGAACAACACTGTGTGTAGACACAGGCAAGTTACCACCCTCTTTTATAACTATAACTTATTTAGAGTTGTGATAATGTGGTCGTCAAGCTCAACGACTCAACCCCGTTACATCAAATAAAGATAGAATTCTATTACTTGTGAAAATTATCTTTGTTATTTCAAAAATATACATGAATTCTTAATACAATGAATGCCATGTACTCTCTTGTTGTTCACTACATGTAGAGCATTTTCAAGCAAAAAAATAAAAAAATCACACCCCCGTCACACTCAACCCCGTTACTTTTTTGCCACGAAGCGCGCGCACATGCAAAAAAACACACAAAAACATGTTCGCACAGACACACAAACACATCAAAAAAGCACACAATATGTTTTATTTTGATGACCTATTTAGTCACACTGTAAAAAATTATCGTAATTTTAACGGTAAAAGACTGTAAAAATGCTACAGTGAAAAACTGTTAATTGGTTAACAGAAAGTTTCCGTACTATATACGGTAAATAACTGTGATAGATCTAACGGTACATTTAATGTAATTTTACTGTAACATACTGTTAAATTTACAGTTTTTGAAAGTGAAAAAACAACTAATTGTATCATTTACAGTGAAAAACCGTAAATTGACATTCCCACAATTCCCTGTGACACTTCACATTTGATGTATTTTTGTTGAAATAACTATGTTTGTTTCTTCATAGTTTTCTTCGTTTTTTTCTAATCAGTTGTGTACATTAGGGGTTTATGTTACATTTAATGTTGTTAAATTAATGTTTATTGCATTTTTAAAATTTCATGTGTTACCATGATGGTGTTTAATGTTTGTGTGAATGACACTGTGCAGCTTCTATATATATATTAGTATTAACTCTCTTGTGGAAGAACTGCTTATGTTGAGCTTTGATTGCTCATGTGACTCTCATCACTGCTGTGATTGGTGGTTATCAGTGTAAAAAACAGATATTAATACTTCAATAGGACGGTAAATTAACATTATATCATATTACCGAAATCCAATGTTAAATATACAGTTTTTTTTCCGTAAAAAGAAAGACCGTTTTTTGACAGTATTTTTCCGTTTTTTAACAGGAATTTTTTGGCGCCCCAGCTGCCAGAAAATTACCGTTTTTTTACGGGGTTTTTTTTTACAGTGCAGTTTATAATGTTCTAATGTATTTAAAGTTATTGTTGTTTTTCCTGCAGTCGGGTTAATAAAACTGAGTTGCAATTGCAATTTATATATGTTGTTTTTCTTGGTAACATAATGAAATACAGTGCTTACAGAAAATCTTTAAGTGAAAAACAACTATGTATATGTTTAGCTGTATTTGTCTCTTCAACCCCGTTACCATCTTCAACCCTGTTAACCTTAGTCTCAACCCCGTCACACCTACATTTTTATTCTTTTACGTTAATGAATAAGTAATTTAATGTTTGTTGAACTTGGTCAGAAATGTTCAGAGCAATCATAAGAATACTGATTTTAGTTCAAATTCTGAAGTTAAGCCACATCTTTGATCAAAAATGATGAGGTTGCTGTCACAAAAAGTGTGCCTATTTCAGGCTTTAGTATAGCATAAGTGTAAAATTATATGTAAATTTTACATTTACAATTACTGAATTAGTGTGAGGGACATATGATTAATAGGAAAAAGTTGATTTCATTACAAATATAATTTATAATCATATTCAGAGGGCTCCGATAGTGTCCATAACGGGGTTGAAGACTAATAGTGCCCATATCTTAAAATAATTACCAATAATAATAGGGATTTGATGCCTGAGGTGGGAAAATATGATTTTCTAGAAGTTAAATATGTAATTAATGTTGTGGGATGTTCAGAAAAGTAATACATAAGTAAAAAATCCCAAAATGTGTTTGTCCAAATCGTACCGGTTTCGTGGAATGACTCAAATGGACAACTTTAAAGGAGATTTGCGCAATATTTTATTTATTTTTTTACCCTCAAATTCCAGATTATCAAATAGTAGTATCTCGGCCAAATATTGTTATATCCTAACAAAATGACCCTTGTGACTGGTTTTGTGGTCCAGGGTCAGATGTTAATAATAATATTAAATAATAATAATTTTAAAGAAAAGCAACTGATTGTCAGTCGTTTATTATTTCCCACCCTACTGGTCAACACAGATTCATACACGTCTCTTTCATCCGCAGAACTAAAGGAGCTCAGTATGATTGACTGTGCTGCCATCTAGCGATAGCAGATATCATATCAGTGTGTCTAAAATAATATCTGATTAAACACCTACGTGTCCTACTGAACTACTGTTTGAAGTGTGCATTACAACAAGTAGCCTGTATTTTACCAATATCTATATTTTTTATATTATTTATGATTTATAAAGTTAATCTTATCTATAATCGCTTGATGATTATTACATGTTTATAAAATAATAATAATAATAAAAAGTTTCGATGCCGTGGTTTTACGCCGCATGTGTAAAACGCGAGTCCCTGCGCGCTGATTGGCTGCCGCGCGGACACTCGGTGAGCTCTGATTGGCTGAGAGCTGGAAGTTGAGCTACGGAAGCGGAACACATCCGTCGCTGGACGGACGGAGGGTTTCAACTGGTTCTCCTGCAATAACTCGTTCACAAACACCGTTTAAAAGGCTCTTTCTGTGATAAAACAGCATGGATGATGTGCGGAGGTTGTGTGTGTCTCTACTCGCGGTGTTCATCGGCGCGGTGAACGCGTTCAGCCCCACGGACAGCGAGTTCACGTTTCTGCTGCCAGCCGCCAGTAAAGAGTGTTTCTACCAGAGCGCCGTTCACAACGGCAGCATCGAGATCGAGTACCAGGTAACGTTACATCTGTGAATATACAGCGTTACATCATTTACTGTGAGCTGATACATGTAACATGGAACGCTTTCAGGACTTTAGATAACGTTCTGGGGAGGTTTTCCTCAAAGTTATGAGCAAACGTTCTTCCTGTGAAGTCTGATGTTGTAACGTTCATTCAGTCTAATGTCCTTAAAATGTTCGCTCACAAACATCAGGTAACACGTTTGTCCTTATACACGTTACATGTACTTACCATTGTAATAACAGTAAAGTATGCACAATTACATGAAACTAACCCTCATCCTACCGTAACCCTATAATACACGTAGTTAATTAATATTACTCAGTACTTAAAAATATAATTACACTGTAACAATGGCACCTTAAAATAAAGTGTAACCAAACATTATTATTTATAATATTTTAGTATATTTCGGTAACAATAAATGTGTTTGGTTTAAAAAAATCTGTAAGAATATTGATCTATAATTAGTGGCGAGCCCTACATGATTTTACCACAGTTAAACTACAGTACAGTGGGTGTGAGGTGTTTGTTTATCGTGGCCTGTTGTATATCCTGCCTCAGATCCGTGATGAAATGACATTCATATTCAGTCAACATTGTCACAAATATGATTCTCGTAGGGTTTTTATTTTATTATATATATATATATATATATATATATATATATATATATATACACATAAGAAAGTGAATGATGTTTACCTGGAAAACTGTGATAGGATGTTGTGGTTGGTATTCCTGTGCAGTTGTTAAGGAGTTCTGAGTGGTTGCTAGGGTAAAGGAGGATATGACGTTATTTTTCCTCAGGTGATCGCAGGAGCAGGTATGGATGTGGACTTCTCCGTCGTCTCTCCTGAGGGAATGTACCTGGTCTCGGAGTTTCGCCGTTCTGACGGCGTTCATATGTGAGTGTGCGCATTTCCCTCGCTCAACATTTATTTATGGGCATCATACTATGGTACTTGAATATGATGATTGGCTAGTACTATGGTATTTAGTACCACCTCATCATACATAATTGTACCATAGTGCTGCCACAGTAGGTCTATGAAAGTGTTCACACAGAACGCGTTTTGCTTTTCAACGTAAACACGCGCGCTACACCATTACGTTATAACTAAAATAACTTGCCTTATTTTTCATCACACTGCTTTTCGTCTCACATTTTTAAAAGCAAAAACCCGTTCTGTGTGAATCTCCCCTCATGTAACAAGTACAGAAATTGCACAGGAGATTCATCATCGAGTCAGAATGATTGGCGTTGCTCCCCATGGTGGCCTGTCGTTTACTCGCCTGTGATTGGTCCGTTGTTTTCTCGTCTGTGATTGGTCCGTTGTGTTTTCAGGGTGGAGCCCACAGAGGCGGGAGATTATCAGATCTGCTTCGACAACACCTTCAGCAGGTTCTCCGAGAAGATGGTCTTCTTCGAGGTCATCCTGGACAACCCGTCCAATGACGCGGGAGCGGACGACGAGTGGGCGGGGCTAGGAGAGCCGGAGAGCCTATTGGAGTACAAGCTGGACGACATTAAGGTGTCACATGATTATATAGCGTTGAGTTATAAATGATTATTCTAAGTGAAATATAATTTGCTCTGTGGGCAACATCAAATCATCTTAGTTTAAGTAGAAGTAATGTTTACAGTAATTAATTTACAATTGAAGTCTATGGGTCAAGTGTCTGGGTGACCCCTGTGTTTTTTGTTAAAGCCCTTACATTAATTAGTCTGAATTTTTTATTTGATCAGTGAACTATTTTCGATGACAATTAGTGTTTAATTTAAGGCGAGACACTACAGGTGAATAGGGTACATTTTTAAATAATAGATATCACCATGAAACTTCCTCAGTTGATTACTTAGACAAGTATATAAAAAAAATGTAGTACAAGTTTTTGAAATTTGTATGTTTAATTATGCAAATTAGGCATTATCTCATTAAATTGTGCATATATTTTCGGTAGATAGATCTGAACATATGATAAAGCCATATGCAAAATTCTTTTTTCATTTTGTTTACACACAAGATGAAAATAAAAACTCAGAGGGATTTCAGGATATATGCTTTCATTACCTAGGAAATCTAAATATACTGTCCATAGTATAAATCGATTTTCACCTTATTTTTTAAATTAAAATATCACATAAATCAGGCCAGGAATGATTTATTAACAAATCCCTTTGGTGTGTCGCGCTGGAATGCTAACTTCTTGGTAAATTCGGGAGAAACTTACAGCCGCAAGTAAACAAAATGTAATAAAATAAACATCTTAATGCATATTTTCAACGTTTTCTTTATAGCAGCTTGAAAGAACACATGTTGAAGGAGTAAACTAGCCCAAAATCTCAAAACTGACCTGAAATCTGAAACTGACCACTGCATGTTTTTGCCTGCCGTGTCTCGCCTTAAAAGATCAATGTGAAAAATGAATGGTCCCCCAGATAGGCGTTATTAACTTTAAACAGTTTTACTTTAATGTAAGCTTTATTTCAATGACTGTAAAAAAACAAAAACAAAATGAAGAGTTTATTTTTTTAACAAGAACCGCATGGACCACGCAAAATAGAATTTCTCAATTTTTAATGTCTATTTTTGGATGAAATATGGCCTGGACATGTTTTTATGATATTTGATGGATCTTCAGTTGTATTTAACCATGTAAGATGGTTTCTTCTAACTAGGCAAGGTAATTTAGACTATATTCTGACTATTTCTCAGAATTGAAAGACATAAACTCGCAATTGCAAAAAAAATAAAAAAATAATTCACAGGACTTTTTCACACATTCGCGTCTTTCTCAGAATTGCATGTTTATATCTCGCAATTTGGACTTGCAACAAAAAAAAAATCATGATTCTGAGAAAGTCACAATTACCTTTTTAATTTTCATTTTTATGCCGTGGTGGAAACGAGCTTCCTTATTTAACCCAGAGTATAAAACGCTGGAATATCCAGTTGAATAACCTGGTGTTTCCTGTGGCAGGAGTCCATGGAGGCGGTTCACCGGCGTCTGGAGCGCAGTCGTCAGATGCAGACGGTCCTGCGCGCCTTCGAGGCTCGCGACCGAAACCTGCTGGAGGACAACCTGTGGCGGGTCTCCTTCTGGTCCTGTGTCAACATGCTGGTCATGCTGAGCGTAGCGCTCACTCAGGTCTACACCGTCCGGCGGCTGTTCGACGACAAGCGGAGAGTCTGCTCCTAACACACACACACACACACACACACACACACACGCTCGTGTGTCGAGACCCGAGACGAGACGGAGACCGCCGTGCCTTTAGATGGAGTAGACGCTTTCCTCTTGGACGATCATTCGTGGTGTTTCCGGGTGCCTGTGAAGTTCAGTCACGCACAGTCGAAAATATCGAACTGCTGAAATAATAATAATAATATCAGACTGCGAACCAATCGTCTGATTGTTTTGAGGACGCAAGACTTCACATTTATGTCCATTTCATGTCTTCCTGTCATAGTTTTGTCACTGTTTTTTTTTTAGTCCTGTCATTTCATGATGCGAGATGATGGTGTTTTGGGAGAGTGTGACGTTACAGCTAGCAAAGGGAATCTTCTGTACAGCCTTTTTAAAGACTTTTACACAATAAAACAAATAAAATGGGTCATATATTTGTACGTGGTGTCGCTAGTGTTCAATGATCGGGTCAAATCAACTCTTTACTGTGTTAGAACAGTCATGGTCTTATTGCACACGGATCACTCGCGAACATTATTCTGAAGAATGAGAATTAAAATTAAATTCACCCTTTGCAGGGAGTTTGATTGACAGGCGATCTGACCATTCATAATCCGCCATTTTGTCTGACAAAGCAGGAGAGTTAGTAGATTAACGTTTTGTGTGCTCTTCTCGTGTCGGTCAATTTTTTGTTAATGAAAGGAATGTACTATATTTTAGTTTAATAATGTTTTATATTTAATATTTTGTATTTTTAGGGGATTTTTTTTTGTACTAAATTATATTTACGCTGTATTTATAATCCATTTATTCACTCTTTGAGCATAGACCTGCACATTTTATTTCCAACTTAAACTGGTAAATCTGGAATGTTTTAGAGCGACAGACTTAAGTCTCTTTTCAAAGACGACACTGGGCAGATCATTGCTGAAGTGATAAAAGTGAATTTAGTAACAGAATATTACATGTGTTGTTATGAAAATTTAACAAAAAAACTAATTTTTATATGTATATGAAATCTATATTTTCAAAATCACGTTTTACTCTAAAACAGCAAGAAAATCATAATTCTAAACAAGTTTAAAAATTTGATGTTGATATCTCAAATAAATGATCTTTCAGTGAGATGTTGTTCGGCTGCAGTACCAAACGCTTCCACTAGAGGACATTCGTCTCATTCATTTCCAATGCGCTCATTTTTTACCGTGAGGAGCACAAGTGTGAATATTTAAATCAGGACCATTTAACCTGTTCGTGTGTTCACACACAGCAAGTGCCAAAACCTTTACCAAGTTTTGTACCATTCCAATGAAGAAAATAAAATTAGAAATAAACAAAACGTAAAGATTTTCGGTCAAAAATGCCCGAAGAGCACCAGAGGCCGGGTTAAGTTTATTTAAAAATGACCAAATTTGAATTTTTTTATTCATTCATGGATACAAATTAAGACTCGAGTGTCAAATTACATATCTGCGTTTATTTGGAAATACGTCACATTTAGGAAATAAAAGCAAGTTTCATGTCAGTAATTTTTAAGACAATCACATCCATTACAGACAAAACATCTTTGGGTCTCAGACTGTGAATATTTGAGGGAAAAGAAATCAAAGCAGTCGCTTCACAAATTGCCCTTTTATTGATATATAATCATTGCATTTATGATACTTTTGTTCGCAGTCCTTGCGAAAGGTCATGGAAAAGAGAAAATGAAGGAGTGAAGAACCAATGAAAGGAAAAGGTCATCGTTTCAACCTCCTGTTAGTCAAACATGATATATAAAAGCATTCATGTTCAAGTAGAAACACCTAAACATCCATAAAACTGATGTACTTGAGAAGTGAAGCTGAATACTCTCGGAAATCAAGTGTTCATAATTAGAGGCGTCTAATGAAAAGGTTTAGGAGAAACACTCGTCAGGGTCAGAGTTCAGCGTATTAACGGACACGCATCAGCGACGAGCGTTTACTCTGTTTCTGGGATGTTTAGAGTGTTATCTGAACCCTCATCAACATGATCTGGCATTAAACATGCTGACCGCTAGAGGAGATCATGTGATCCCCGCCACAGTGTCATCATTAGGAAGCTGCACACACACACACACACACACACACACACAGAGGAGGAGTGTTAAAGAGGTTCAGTCGTCTGTAAACGCCACTCTCGGTTTAAGACACGCGTGTGAACGGACCGTACGTGCTGGTGTTTAAAGTGTTGCTCGTTCTCCCAACAAGTTCCCTGAAATTCCTGAAAACAATGGAAAGGCTTATCTAAACAAATCATAATACGTCTTATTATTACTAGAACTACCATTTAAAGTGTATCAAAAATCATGTGTCAATCAAACTTTGAATTGACGCCCTTATTTGCACTTGTGTGTATTACTATGTGAGTGTGTGTGTCTGTCTGTTTGTGTGTATATTAGTTTCTGTGTACGTGTATTAGTGTAGGTGTATTAGTGTCAGTGTGTGTGTGTATTAGTGTCAGTGTGTGTGTATTAGTGTCTGTGTGTGTTAGTGTGTGGTTGGTTGCTTTGCCAGTGTTTGAGTTGAAAGTGTCAGTCCAGCAGAGACGGTTCTGAAGGTCTGATGATCGTGGTGCGGTTTGGAGCCGCTGGAGGTCTCCTGCCACACACACACACACACACACACACACACACACACACACACACACACACACACACACACACACACACACACACACACACACACACACACACACACACACACACACACACACACACACACACACACACACAGAGAGAGAGCAAACACATCTTGGTATTACTGCACTATGAAATTAGTTTGACTTTTTTCTGGATTCCGTTTTTTTTTTGTTTTTCAATTTTTCCAAATTGTTACATATTTTTTTTATTAAATCAGTAAGCATGTCTAATTAACTGAATTACATTTTTAAATACAATTTATTAAAACTAACTTTTTAATATAATTTATTTTTACTTCCCTATGAAAATTAAGTTTTTTCCATTTCCATTTTTTTTCCTGGATTCCATTTTTTTTTTTGTTAATAAGACTATTGTTAATAGTTCAATTCAATTAAGTAATCAAGAAACATGCCTAAAGAACTGAAATTTATAAGCTTAAAAAAAAGTGAGCTTTTTTCACGTTTTAATTTTTCTAGCTTCCATTTTAATGGTTTAATTGAATTTCAATAATTAATGAATGGAAATGTATAATTAATGAATGGAAATGTATATATATTTCAATATTCAACAACAGTTTATTTAAAGTTTAAGATAATTTTAATTTTTAGGGCTCTATGAAATCTGTTTCATTTTTTCATCATTTTTCAGTTTTTCATTTTAGTTTGCTGGATTCCATTATAATGGTTTTAATTAAGTTTTAAAGGGATACTCCACTTTTTTCGGAAATATGCTCATTTTACATCTCCCCCAGAGTTAAACAGTTGAGTTTTACCGTTTTAGAATCCATTCAGCCGAACTCCGGGTCTGACGGTACCACTTTTAGCATAGCTTAGCACAGATCATTGATTCTGATGAGTCCAGTAGCATTTCTTTCAAAATGACCAAAGAGTTTCAATATTTTTCCTATTTAAAACTTGACTCTTCTGTAGTTAAACCGTGTACTAAGATCGACGGAAAATGAAAAGTTGCGATTTTCTAAGCCTATATGGCTAGGAACTACTCTCATTCCGGCGTAATAATCAAGGAACTGTGCGGCCGTACCATGGGTGCAGCAGGCGTAGTGATATGACGCAGCGCCTGAAAATAGTCCCCAGCTCGGTAACTTCTTCCAACGTGACCGGGACTAAGTTTGTCTAACCTATTAGACCTATTTTCAGGCGCTGCGATATTGAAACTCTTTGGTCATTTTGAAAGAAATGCTACTGGACTCATCAGAATCAATGATCTGTGCTAAGCTATGCTAAAAGTGGTACCGTCAGACCCGGAGTTCGGCTGAATGGATTCTAAAACGGTAAAACTCAACTGTTTAACTCTGGGGGAGATGTAAAATGAGCTTATTTCCGAAAAAAGTGGAGTATCCCTTTAATAATAAATAAGAATGTGTAAATTATTGAATTTATCCAACTTAAACATTTTAATAAAAAAAATCCAATAATGAATTCCTTATGAAATGTTTTATTTTTTCATGAGTGTTGCCTTTTTTATTTCTCTGGATTTATGATTTAATACAAATATATTATTAGAAATTAAGGCATAAAACACAAACAATTAATTATCAATTGTAATTATCAATCTAAATTAATCTTTTAAAAATGTGTGGCAACAAATTGTCATGATGAAAAGTTAAGTAATATTGGGTTTTTTTAAAAAAGTGAAGTGTAACATTAATTATTTTGTTATTATTATTATTATTATTATTATATGCTTGATATGTTAATGAAAAGCAAATAACTAGAAGATAATTGGTAATGACCAACCATTTCTAATATCAGTAAAATCTCATAATATTTGACACCAGCTTCAACACTCTTCATTCTAAGACATTTGCATAAACATGAATAACTGAAATGAAAAATAAAGTTTCTCCACATGAAGCTGAAGTTTCGCCGGTGTGATTTTCTGTGTTCAGTTTGACAAAACTCAAGTGTGACTGTCTTCTGCTAGTCAGCTAGCCAATTAGAGAGTCTTACTACGAATAATCTGTGGCTCATGAATATTTAATAGGTTATGGGACTTGACGTGATCTAACTAATATTCATAAGCCTTCATCATAGAGGCAATTGGAAGTTCTGTATAAATCTGTGTGGTGTTTGCGGAGGTTCGTACCTGGGAATGCCTGGTGGCAGAGCGGACGGCACGATGGCGGGGCAGGACAGCACCTGAGGGGGCGGAGCCAGCACGTCCAGAGCACCACTCCCGAACGCATTAGCGCCGGCTGGAGTCCTGTACGGCACCGGAGGAGCCCCGATGGCTCATGAATATTTAATAGGTTATGGGACTTGACGTGATCTAACTAATATTCATAAACCTTCATAATAGAGGCAATTGGAAGTTCTGTATAAATCTGTGTGGTGTTTGCGGAGGGTCGTACCTGGGAATGCCTGGTGGCAGAGCGGACGGCACGATGGCGGGGCGGGACGGCACCGTAGGGGGCGGAGCCAGCGGGTCCAGAACGCCACTCCCGAACGCATTAGCGCCGGCTGGAGTCCTGTACGGCACCGGAGGAGCCCCGATGGCTCATGAATATTTAATAGGTTATGGGACTTGACGTGATCTAACTAATATTCATAAACCTTCATAATAGAGGCAATTGGAAGTTCTGTATAAATCTGTGTGGTGTTTGCGGAGGTTCGTACCTGGGAATGCCTGGTGGCAGAGCGGACGGCACGATGGCGGGGCGGGACGGCACCGTAGGGGGCGGAGCCAGCACGTCCAGAGCACCACTCCCGAACGCATTAGCGCCGGCTGGAGTCCTGTACGGCACCGGAGGAGCCCCGATGGCTCATGAATATTTAATAGGTTATGGGACTTGACGTGATCTAACTAATATTCATAAACCTTCATAATAGAGGCAATTGGAAGTTCTGTATAAATCTGTGTGGTGTTTGCGGAGGTTCGTACCTGGGAATGCCTGGTGGCAGAGCGGACGGCACGATGGCGGGGCAGGACAGCACCTGAGGGGGCGGAGCCAGCACGTCCAGAGCACCACTCCCGAACGCATTAGCGCCGGCTGGAGTCCTGTACGGCACCGGAGGAGCCCCGATGGCTCATGAATATTTAATAGGTTATGGGACTTGACGTGATCTAACTAATATTCATAAACCTTCATAATAGAGGCAATTGGAAGTTCTGTATAAATCTGTGTGGTGTTTGCGGAGGGTCGTACCTGGGAATGCCTGGTGGCAGAGCGGACGGCACGATGGCGGGGCGGGACGGCACCGTAGGGGGCGGAGCCAGCGGGTCCAGAGCGCCACTCCCGAACGCATTAGTGCCGGCCGGAGTCCTGTACAGCGGCGGCGCGGCCGGTGGGCCGGGGGTGGAGCAGCGCACCGCAGGGGGCCGGCTTGAGGGCGGAGCCACGCCTGACGACGGCTTTCGCTGAGATGGGGGACTGATGGAGATGGAGACACACTTCCGTTAGTACTACAACAGTCATGTGATTTATTAGATCTGACATATTGGTAATTAATGAGATAGTTAAGTCAAGGTTTCTTAAAATTGTACGTTTGGGAATATCCCTGATTTGACACATGAATTACTGATGCTTGTACACTACCAGTCAAAAGTTTTGGATCGGTAAGATTTTTAATGTTTTTAAAAGAAGTCTCTTCTGCTCAAAAAACATGACAAATATGACAATTCAAATCAGCTGTTTTCAATGTGAATATATAGTGAAGTTTAATGTATTACAGTTATCGAATTAACTATTTGTGAATGTTAGTACCTGGGGTCGGTGTGTATCCAGGTGTCGTCCACCGGAGGCGGGACCGGTGTGGATACGGTGCTGGTGCTGATGTCCCCGATGATGAGCAGCGCCTCCTTGAGCGCATGATACATGTGCAGCATCTCGTCTCGCCGCTGCTCCTGATCCGCCGACTCCTCCATCAGACTGTTCTGATCGCCGGACGAGTACAGGGACGTCAGCAGCTCCGAGTGGATGAACTCCTTCGCCTGACACACACACACACACACACACACACACACACACACACCCTGACTCAGTCCGGCTTCAACAAACACCTGGATGCTCTGAACAAACTAAACACAGCTGGGGACTTGACTAACAGGTCTCGTCTCACAGGTGAGACGAGACAAGCACTAGAGGCTTCCAGGTAGAGACCACAAAACTACAATAGAATTTAAAAAAAACTTAACTGCAGTGGGGAAAAAACTCAAGAATCAACAAGATAATACTTTTTTTTTTTTTTTTTTTTATTAAATAAAAAAAAATTACTAAAAAAATAATAATAATAAAACCACAGAAAATCAAAAAGAGAAAGTAACTTCTGTGATTGACAGCTGATTAAAGTGAATAAGCCGTGCTCAGGAGCTCGACCTTCCTATTGTTTTTCTCTTTATTGTTTGCTTCTTTTCTGTTGAACATTCATTTTCTTTATCATATAACCCCTAAATGGAAATAAATATTTTGTTTAATTTATTTTTGGACTCTGATCCCTTTATTTCGTTACTTCCTTGAGCCGGAATGTAACAGTAAAATGATGGCGTAAGCCCCGCCTGCACTTACGCTGTTGATCATCAGGTGCATGATGGCCTTGGGCATCAGGTCTCGGATGCTCTTGTTGACGATGCAGGTGTAGGAGTCCACCAGGTTTCGGATGGCCTGCACCTGCCGCTCCAGCTGAGGGTCCATGGAGGGAGAGTCGGCCGCCACACCGTCCCCGTTCTCCACCTGGGAAACAGACGAGAGTCAGCACTGAGAGACTGGAGAGATTCAGGAGAGAAGCACTGAGACTGATGTGCGTTTGAGACTCAGGGTGAGACTCAGGTGAGACGAGACACAGGTGAGATGTGACACAGGTGAGACGAGACTCAGGTGAGGAGAGACACAGGTGAGACAGGGTGAGGGGAGACTCAGGTAAGACAGGTGAGACAAGACACAGGTGAGATGAGACACAGGTAGGACAAGGGAGACAGTTGAAACACAGGGTGACACGAGACACAAGTGATACAAGACACAGGTAGGACAAGGGAGACAGGTGAGACGAGACTCAGAGTGAGACTCGGGTGAGACAAGACTCAGGTGAGATGAGACACAGGTGAGACGAAATTCAGGTGAGACGAGACTCAGGTGAGACTCAGCTGAGACGAGACACAGGTGAGACGTGACTCAGGTGAGACGAGACTCAGGTGAGATGAGACTCAGGGTGAGACGTGACTCAGGTGAGACGAGACTCAGGTGAGATGAGACTCAGGGTGAGACGAGACTCAGGTGAGATGAGACTCAGGTGAGACGAGACACATGTAACAACAATGGCATCTGCTTTTCGCATTAAGTGGATCATGTGATGGCAAAACACATCGTCTTTGTCCTTGCTGGTTAATAATTGCCCCACGAGGACCAATTTACCAGCATCCATGTGACTCGTATCCCCCGACTTTACAACCTCATGACACACACACACAAACACCCTTTTGTGTATAACTGAGAATAAGAGAAATATCTTTTATTTTATTTCCCAATGTATGTACATTCCTATATGCATGTGTGTGATAAGTTTTACCTTATAATAGAGGTTTGGTTTTCTAAATGTGTAGTTTTGAATTCTAAGTGTTTATCGAAAGGATGTTTCTCCCAATTTAAGGTCTCAAATAGAATCATGGTTTCGTAACCCTACCCCAGACCATAAAACTTTACGACCCAGGAAAAGGCAAACATTCCAAGCAAGTCACATCCCAAACGCACCACACACACACAGATTTTTTCATTGACTTTCCCACATAAGACATTACCCAAAATGTTGATATATTTCTGAGGTGCCTTTTGTTATGACCATGTCATATTGGGGTGTCTATGATTTTGTCATGTGGTAATCACAACTTTAAATGTGTGTAATTCTGCATATCTCCTGTAACGTTGCATTTCTACAACCTTCATGTGATGTGTTTGATATCTCTGAAATTCTCTCAATCTAACAGAGTCGAATTCCAATAGCAGAATGCAGTAATATATATTGTTTACACACTTCATATTTCTGGAACTGAAAGGTTTAAGTCAATCGACACTGTAACCCGAGCCAGGAGACTGTTTCAGACAAACAAAGGGATCTTCCCGCTAGGAAAAATCTCGACATCTGATTCGTCTTCCACGAAGAAGGGGACGGTACTTGGGACACTGATAAAAGTCCAAACCTTCAGTTTCCTCGCTCTCTTCTCTCTTCGATCGCTCTCCTCTCATCGATCGCTCCACGCGCAGCTCTCCTCCTCCCAGCGGAACCAGCGGGACAGGCCTTGCTTTGGCCTCGGGGACGCATGCCCTCGCGTCATGTAGAAGCTGCCGTTCTTTGCAACTAAGTCATATACTCGCCTCTTCCGTAACGGGAGATGAATCTTACTTTCCGGTAAACGTTACATTCAGTGAGCCGTCCAAGCTTCCCGCGACACCGGAAGACGCAGCAGAAATAGGACACCGGCAAGAGAACGCTTGCTTCCTGCCTCAGCATCACTTGAACAGAGACCAAACTTGCAAGTATATTTATATCTGCCTAAAAGTGATTCCAGGTGTCTCGTGAACTTAGGTTCCTGTATGTAATAATTACTAGCTTTTCCCTTCTCTATATTTCTTTCTTTCTTTCTTTCTTTCTTTCTTTCTTTCTTTCTTTCTTTCTTTCTTTCATGTCATTCATTCCGATCACGTCATGTTTGTTTAAATGTTTGTTTGTTTTATTGTTTGCATTTTACGTACGTTTATATTTGTAGCTTATAATCTCTAGCGTGTGCCATTTTATTAATAAACCCATTTATACTTTTAACTGTCTCTGTGTTTGAAAACCCACTTTTTATAAAGTCAATGAAACAAAAGATCTATAAAGCTACAGGTTCTATATTAGGCTATCAGACTACCTTGAGTAGTTTTAATTTATAAACCCAAAGAGGTTTTATCTTCGTGGCCAGAAGATAAACTTTCTTGGAGTTTTGTAAACAGGAATACTTCTTCTTAACTGTGATAGTCTTACATTTATTCGCGGGACGAATAACGGATGACGAAACCAGTTACAGAACGAGACATTTCCTATAATTGATAAAGTCAATCGACACTGTAACCCGAGCCAGGAGACTGTTTCAGACAAACAAAGGGATCTTCCCGCTAGGAAAAATCTCGACATCTGATTCGTCTTCCACGAAGAAGGGGACGGTACTTGGGACACTGATAAAAGTCCAAACCTTCAGTTTCCTCGCTCTCTTCTCTCTTCGATCGCTCTCCTCTCATCGATCGCTCCACGCGCAGCTCTCCTCCTCCCAGCGGAACCAGCGGGACAGGCCTTGCTTTGGCCTCGGGGACGCATGCCCTCGCGTCATGTAGAAGCTGCCGTTCTTTGCAACTAAGTCATATACTCGCCTCTTCCGTAACGGGAGATGAATCTTACTTTCCGGTAAACGTTACATTCAGTGAGCCGTCCAAGCTTCCCGCGACACCGGAAGACGCAGCAGAAATAGGACACCGGCAAGAGAACGCTTGCTTCCTGCCTCAGCATCACTTGAACAGAGACCAAACTTGCAAGTATATTTATATCTGCCTAAAAGTGATTCCAGGTGTCTCGTGAACTTAGGTTCCTGTATGTAATAATTACTAGCTTTTCCCTTCTCTATATTTCTTTCTTTCTTTCTTTCTTTCTTTCTTTCTTTCTTTCTTTCTTTCTTTCTTTCTTTCTTTCTTTCTTTCTTTCTTTCTTTCATGTCATTCATTCCGATCACGTCATGTTTGTTTAAATGTTTGTTTGTTTTATTGTTTGCATTTTACGTACGTTTATATTTGTAGCTTATAATCTCTAGCGTGTGCCATTTTATTAATAAACCCATTTATACTTTTAACTGTCTCTGTGTTTGAAAACCCACTTTTTATAAAGTCAATGAAACAAAAGATCTATAAAGCTACAGGTTCTATATTAGGCTATCAGACTACCTTGAGTAGTTTTAATTTATAAACCCAAAGAGGTTTTATCTTCGTGGCCAGAAGATAAACTTTTTTGGAGTTTTGTAAACAGGAATACTTCTTCTTAACTGTGATAGTCTTACATTTATTCGCGGGACGAATAACGGATGACGAAACCAGTTACAGAACGAGACATTTCCTATAATTGATAAAGTAAATGCATATGCGATTTATGAATTATGACCATGAGTTATGATTATTAATATTTCTAAAATTCCCTATATCCTTGAGCTAATTCGCATTAACCCAGAGGCATTTACGCTACACACAGGTGAGATGAGACACAGGTGAGACACAGGGTGAGGGGAGACTCAGGTAAGACTCAGGTGAGACGAGACACAGATGAGACTCAGCTGAGACGACACAAAGGTGAGACGAGACTCAGGTGAGACGAGACACAGGTAAGACTCAGGTGAGGAGAGACTCAGGTAAGACTCAGGTGAGACGAGACTCAGGTGAGACGAGACTCAGGTGAGATGAGACTCAGGTGAGACGAGACACAGGTGAGACTCAGCTGAGACGACACAAAGGTGAGACGAGACTCAGGTAAGACTCAGGTGAGGAGAGACTCAGGTAAGACTCAGGTGAGACGAGACTCAGGTGAGACGAGACTCAGGTGAGATGAGACTCAGGTGAGACGAGACACAGGTGAGACTCAGCTGAGACGACACAAAGGTGAGACGAGACTCAGGTGAGATGAGACACAGGTAAGACTCAGGTGAGGAGAGACTCAGGTAAGACTCAGGTGAGACGAGACTCAGTTGAGACGAGACTCAGCTAAGACTCGGGTGAGACAAGACTCAGGTGAGATGAGACACAGGTGAGATGAAATTCAGGTGAGACGAGACTCAGGGTGAGACTGAGGTGAGACTCAGGGTGAGACGAGACACAGGTGAGACAAGACTCACGTGAGACTCAGGGTGAGATGAGACTCAGGTGAGACAAGACTCAGGACGAGACACAGGTGAGACGAGGCACAGCTGAGACGAGACACGTGAGAAGAGACACGTGAGACGAGACACTGGGTGAGACAGGGTGAGGGGAGACTCAGGTAAGACAGGTGACACAAGACACAGGTGAGATGAAACACAGGTAGGACAAGGGAGACAGGTGACACGAAACACAAGTGAGACAAGACACAGGTAGGACAAGGGAGACAGGTGAGACGAGACTCAGGGGTCAGAGTGACAGACTCAGGGTCAGACTGTGACCTGGTCTTTCTCCGGATAGACTCCGGCCCGCAGGAACGAGGCCTTCCAGCTGTCCACTTCTTCCTGAGAGTCGCAGGCCAGCTCGATCTGAAGCAGGTCTTTATACACATTCCTGAAATCACAACATCACACATATGAAATCAGATTCATGACTGATTTGTAACTAAGGCTACGTTCACACTGTCAGTCCAAATCCGATTATTTGTGTATTCGATTGGAATCTGATCTAAATTTAATGATGTCCACACTGTGTATAGCAACTGTTCAGATCCAATTTGTGTGTCCGTGCAGCTCTTCAGTTT
>NC_140210.1:57984079-57986579 GCF_951802725.1 Rutilus rutilus
AGTGTCTTTATTTTGTAACTATAACTATAAGTTACATTATATATATATTATATATATGCAGTCCCTAACAATTAACTTACCATTGCATACACACATACATGTCTATATTACTAACATAGGGGACTTTCGCTCTACACTGACCAACAGGGGACTTCTGCCTGCAATGGAACTGTGTGTGTGTGAACAGTGTCTTAATTTTGTAACTATAACTATAAGTTACATTATATATCTATTATATATATATGCAGTCCCTAACAATTAACTTACCATTGCATACACACATACATGTCTATATTACTAACATAGGGGACTTTCGCTCTACACTGACCAACAGGGGACTTCTGCCTGCAATGGAACTGTGTGTGTGTGAACAGTGTCTTTATTTTGTAACTATAACTATAAGTTACATTATATATCTATTATATATATGCAGTCCCTAACAATTAACTTACCATTGCATACACACATACATGTCTATATTACTAACATAGGGGACTTTCGCTCTACACTGACCAACAGGGGACTTCTGCCTGCAATGGAACTGTGTGTGTGAACAGTGTCTTAATTTTGTAACTATAACTATAAGTTACATTATATATCTATTATATATATATGCAGTCCCTAACAATTAACTTACCATTGCAATGGAACTGTGTGTGTGAACAGTGTCTTTATTTTGTAACTATAACTATAAGTTACATTATATATATGCAGCCCCTAACAATTAACTTACCATTGCATACACACATACATGTCTATATTACTAGGCAGACTAGTAAAATTTTTAACTGTTAAATTCTCATTAATTTCTCTTTCATTATGCTTAGATGAGGTTAAATCTTGGCTTGCTCAAAACGTTTTGTCTTTAAATGAAGACAAAGAGGTGATAGTTTTCGCCCCACTGATCATTTTAAGACCCCCAGCATCGATTTGAGGAGCTTATCTGCATTTATATCTACACATGTGCGGAATATGGGGTGTGCTTTTAGATGGGCCTTTACAATTTGACAAACAAATATCTTCGGTAATTGGATCTAGTTTCTATCATCTTTGCTTTTATCTAAAATTAAAGACTTCCTAACTGACAAAACTGAATAGAGCAGAAATGTCTCTTTAAGGTAATAATTGCAGGTCACCACACAAGTTAAACTGTACATGATCTAGACTCTAGATAAATAAAATGCGACCGCAGCAGTAAGTCAGGGGAAGGCTTATATTTCTTCCTTTGGTTTCAATTTTGAACATGTTGCAGTTCTTTTTAAAAAGGTATACATTTTAGTACAATTATAAAATGATATAACATTATTTGATACTGTACATTAGCAGCAATTACGGTACACTTTTTTTTTAACTTTAGCAACAAAGTGGAGACCCTCTTTTCTGTAATGAAAGGCCAATCTTATGGGTTGTGGTCTCTCAGACATCGGCAGTAATAAAAATAAAATAAAAACATTGTTTCCTTTTGGACTTTAATTACACTTGATACTGGGCATCATTACATTTTTCCCCTGACTGACAGGTGATGCTTGTAACCCGATCATAATCTGTTATCCGACAAGATTAGAATGTTATATTTTAATTAAATTAAATTAGAATGTATGTATTTCTCAATAATTATCACTTTTTTCAAAGCTCTTCAATCCACTGTCTTAACCAACTTCCAGCTTCACTGCAGTTAATTTCACATTCAAAACGCATTAAAACTACCAAAACACATCATTTATGTTTCAAATTAAGTCATTCTTTCAGAACTCTAGTGAAGGTTTCAGCCAACAAACACAATAAAATATACAAAACAAAAAAACACACAAACAACAGGCAGCAATATGCACTATTTTCTGCTGTTCAGAATTCAATGCAATTTATGTTACATGCTTCATGTTTACATTAATGTACAACATGATTTCCTTTTGTATAGATGTTGATGAAAATGAAAGACTAAGACTTGTGTAGGTGTTTAGTTACATCTTAATTTTTCTGTTTTTTTTGTTTTTGTTTTTTTTTTAAAAAAAGAAAAGAATATTCAGAATATCAACGTGGTATACGGTAGAAATATTGCACATTTCAGTCTAGCTTAGGTTTTTAAATTAAATAACACAGTCTTGGAAATAATATGTAAGCATGTGCAAATAAGCCTGTATAGTAAATCAAGTTCTGTTGGTCTTTGTGTTTAAGTGAGAAATTAATTCATTAAATTGAAAGATCTCAATGTTAATAAGATCTTTCAATTATATTTAACAGTTTTGAGCGTATAAAAGAGTGTATAAAAATGGGCTCTAAGCTAGACTGAAATGTGCAATATTTCTACCGTATACCACATTGATATTCTGAATATTCTTTTTTTTTTTTTTTAAACAAAACAAAACAAAAAAACAGAAAAATGAAGATGTAACTAAACACCTACACAAGTCTTAGTCTTTCATTTTTATCAACATCTATACAAAAGGAAATGATGTGTTTTGGTAGTTTTAATGCGTTTTGAATGTGAAATTAGCTGCAG